>NW_028133915.1:0-48000 GCF_964662115.1 Mustela nivalis | reverse complement strand
AGACCACGTTAGTAGCTTAATGGAAGGAGACAAGATGTTTTCGCTAAGAAAATGTATAAGACTGTTGAGGTCAAGTGGGAGGAAACAGTCCGTTTGTTGGAGCATTGCTATCTTACTCTATCACAGCCACTCATAAAAATCTGACACGGGGTGAGTCAGAATTGTCTGTCGGAGATGAGTTAGATCTGGCTCATGTTCCTACAGACATGAAAGCCAGAAGCGAAGAAGGAGGCTTTGAAAGCGTGGGTTGAGGAGGCGGTGTGGTTCACTGCGATGAGCTAAGTGCCCAGGGCCACCAGCAGACATGCTGGCCTGTGTCCCTCCTTTGTTCTGGGGTCCCTCTTGCACCATGTGGTGAGGCTGGTGGCTGGGAGCAGCTCAGGACAGGACCTGGTGGCATCTTACCTCTCCCACCCTCCTGTGGGCTCCAGTGGGTCCCAAGGGACAGCCTGCCTTCCTTGAAAAGCCCAGTAGCACTGGGAGCAGAAACTGGGGCCAAAGAGTGAGCACCCTGTTTGACAAGCTGGAGCAGCCACCTCTTCTTCAGATGCAGGGGGAGCCCTGGCATGCTGACTCCTCCCTTCTCCCTTTCCCCTTTCCTCTCTTCCTCCCTCTTTCCTTCCCCTCTCTCCTTCCCTGGTGGTGCCCTTTCCCAATGCCCACTTCATCCCTTTTCCTTTCTACATGCCTCTCTTCTAGAGTTTCTTCTCTTTCCTCCCCATTACTTCCCTTCATCTGAATCTCCTCTTTGGTTCCTTTGTCCCTGCTCTCTGCTCCTCCTCCCCTTCCCTGGCTCCTGTTCAGCTCCATAGCTAATGCAGGCAGAGCTGGATTAACAAGCTCACTTGCTAGCTCAGCCACCCTCCAGAGAAGTCACTCTTCGGTGGCCACCTTCCTGACCCCCTGGTCGCTTCTCCACTTGTTCAGATATTGCTCTGAAGTCTGAGGAGGACAGAGCGGGGCTGCCACAGAAGCAGGCCAGAGGAGAAACCAAACCATGTGTCCACACTGTCCCCCAGCACTGCTGCTCTGAGAGCTTTCTGAGTCCTCAACAGGGTTAGGATTTAGGGGCTTCTTCAGAACCGGGAGTGAAAACAACCATAGGTCAAAAGAAAAGCTACGGCCCCCACACAAAAATAATAATCACAAATGAAAACTATGTTAACTCTGAGTCCCAAAGTCGAAAAATTGCCTTGAATCTGTCACTAGAAAGCACCCAAGGCCTCACTCTCTGGGTTCTGGGTGCCCTGGGAATGGCAGGAGGCTCTGACAGGCGCGTGGGAGTGCGGAACTATGGGGGCTAGCCTGCAGGCTGGCGGGGGGGCGGAGGGGGTACCTCCTGTGGCGCCTTCCTTGCCTGACCCCCTGCGGACAGGGTGTGGTGCGGCGTCCTGGGTGGTCCTGGTGCCCTGGGGTTGGCGGGAGGCTGGGCCCCGACCACCCCACACCCCGCTCCTGTCCTGCGTTTTCTGCTTCAGGTGAGGGCGCCTCGCGGTGTCACTTTACCTGTGAGCAGAGGGTCCTCCAGAGAAGCCATGGGGCGGGGAGGGGCAGCAGGCGGCCTGAAGGCCTGAACGTGAACGGGACACCGCTGTGTCAGGGGCTAGGCTGCAGCGTCGGAGCACAGGGGCAGCGAGTATGGTGTGTCCTGCAGTCCCGAATGGGCTGGAGCACAGCACCCTGGCGCTGTGCGCCCCTCCTTCCCGCCTGGGCAATTAGCAAAACCCCTGCTCAAGGCCGCCCCCGACCCGCCCCCCCCTTCCCTCCTGAGTCCTCTGAGAGCTCACTTCCAGCTTCAGAAATTAGCAAAGACCCTTCTCTGCTCCGGCCCCGCCCCCTAACTTCTGAAACCTGAGCCATGGCTGGGGTGCGGGGCTAAGCCCTGGCATGCTACTGCATTGCCAGCGCCAGCGCTGGGCAGCCTCCTAGCCGGGCTCCCTGAGCGGGTGTCCACGTGCAGCCTGGCTGCGAATAGATCATCAGTCTTAAACGCCGGCTGCACTCTTGGGTCAGTTTGCTGGCTTCCAGATTGCGCCCAAAGCCAGGAAACAGCTTCCCCAGCACAGGCCTGGGCTGAGATGCCTGCCTGGGATCTGTCTGAGCAGTCTCCTCCACTCCAGGCAGGGATGGCACTTCGACCTGGATGTTTGGGTTTTTTGTTTGTTTTTTTTGGTCATTGGTTATTACATGACCTCCAGGGTAGGTGCTCCACAAAGGGAGTGAAAACAGGACGCCATATATAAGCATACAGCCATTCTAGAAAAATAGCTTGGGGTTCTCCTGGAAACGCTGCATTGGTCCTTGCACTATGGTTTAATAGAAAAGGGATTATGCACCAAGTTACTTAAATGAGCATAGGTTGAAATCGTTTACTGAGAGTAAATATTTTAAATAGTTATATTTTAACTAAATCTATCATCAATCATAAATCTATTACACGAAGGTTACAGGCAATTTAAAAGCAAGAGCACTCTCTTCAGGGTTTTAAATAATCCCTGTCTGTCTTGGCACATGAGAAGGCAAAGATAGGAAATGGTTTGTAAAAGATCATATAATAGCTTTTACTAATTCTATTTATTTGACAGACAGAGATCACAAGTAGGCAGAGAGGCAGGCAGAGAGAAAGATGGGGAAGCAGGCTCCTCGTCAAGCAGAGAGTCTGATGAAGGGCTTGATCCCAGGACCCTGAGATCATGACCTGAGCCCAAGGCAGAGGCTTAACACACGGAGCCACCCAGGCGCCCCCAGATGAAATACATTTCTGACTTAGAAACTTCAGATAGAATTATTTTGTCCATGATGACAACTGAAGAAAATGTGTCATCCCTAAACCTAACCTTAAACCCTACCAACGCTGAAACCTAAGCTGACCTTAAAGCCCAAACTAGAACCCTGAATCCCAAACCTGGAATGGAACCCAAAGCCTGTACCTGAGCCCTGGATCCAAGCCCTGAACCACGAACCCAAACCCTAAACCAGACCTCCAAGTCATGAAACCTGAACCCAAATCTCAGCATGAAGTCAAACCCCAAATTTGACCTTGAACTTTATCCCATAAGCCCTGAGTCTTAAAGCCTAAATCATAAACTTAAAGCCCTAAACTATAACTCTGTTCCCTTGTCCTTCACTCTAAACCCTCACCCTAACACTAAACCCAAAGCCTGATCTAGAACTCTGACTAAAACCTGAACCTGTACCCAAATTCAAATGCTTCACCACACTTTGCTTAGGCACTTGCCATTGATGGATATTTGCAGTTTCTACCTTTTGATTCTTGTGAACATTGTTTGGGTTGGGGGCTAGGGTTAGGGTCTTGGATTAGGGTAGGGTCCAGGCTTGAGACCAAGTTGAGGTCAGAGTGTGGGTCTGCATCAGGGCCATGTTCAGTGACACTGTTTGGGTCAAGGACTGTTGTAATTCCACATTGTTTCCAATTCATTGTTCCTTAGCTATTTGGGGGGAAGTTGGGGGGTATTGGGCTCCATGCAGCTTGAATTTCCGGAATGAAATGGCATCAGCTGGACCCCAGGAGGGAGCAGGACCTTCCACTGAAGGGTGAGCTCCCACAGTCCTGCACTGCCTTGCACCGCCTGCAGAGGGCGCCAGACCCCAGCTCCGCCCTGAGCCAAGGCTGCACAGCCACAGCTGGGACCAGAGCCCCGCCTCTTCAGGACCCACTGTGGAGACTTCTGGAGAATGTGGGGCGCCTCCCACCCTGACAGGACAAGCTGAGGAGGGTGTGGCTCTGCATCCACACTGACCGGACCCGTTGTGGAGGACGCGCCCACACTGGCAGCAGTCCAACCTCCTAAGGACCAGATGCTGGAGGAGCTGAGGAGAAGCCGCCTGAGTGCACTGTCAAGGGGTTCGTGGTCTCAGGACCCCACAGAGGAAGGGCGCCCTGTGTAGACACTGGGGCTTCCGTCGTTTTGTGTGAGGAGACGTGGCCTCCTGCTGTGCTGTGCACGGGGCTGTGGCGTCCCCCCTTTCTGGGCTCGGGTGCTCCTGGGTCCTCGTCTGTGTTTGTGTGCTCGCGGATTCGGTTCCTGGGGCTCCTCAGATGGTTTGCAGTCAGGGAGCATCAGCCTTCTTCGGTGCTTGTGCTCTCCCCACCTCAGCCCTGCGGGGTCCTTCCCGTGTCCACACCCACTCCAGGCTTGCGCCAAGTCCAGAAATTCGGGAGCCAGAGTGAGGACTCTATAGACGGTTTTGGGGAGAGTAGGTATTTTCCCAGTGTGGGTTCTACCCTGAGCACAGTGCCTCCCCATCTCCGTGTGTACCCCTCCCTGTCTGTCGTCATTGTTGCAGGGCTGTCAGATGACAGGTCTGTCACCTTCTTGGTTCAGGGGCCTCCCGGGTATCTTGCTGTCTTGGATGCAGGTGTAAATGAGATCGTTCTCCGCAGTCTCTTTTTGATGGTTCCTTCCGAGCACCTAGGAGTGCCACTAATTTGTGCATATTGATTTTGTTCCTTGCAAGATCTTGAATTTATTTGTTCGATTGGCCTTAAACTCAATCTGCCAGTTATTTGACCAGCAGCATGGATTTAATTGGGAAGAGCAGAGAATGGCAGTCTGGGCTGAGCAAGCTAAGGTCCCATCACAGGCAAGTGCGAGAAACAAAGGAGAGGAACATTATTTCATGGAGGAGGAAGAAGTTGGGAAGGGTGCTTGAAGGAAAGTCCCTTGGAGAAAGGCAGGGTGATGGAGAATTCTCACCAGCTGAGCTGCAAAGCTCCTACAAAAAGTCAGGAGATGAACCTCCAGCTTCCCGTGTGAGGCCTGGAATTGGTGAGTCTCTCCTGTGGGGGATTGCAATGTGGGGTCTGTAATGGGCACTGAGCACCAGGCGCTCCCTTCCAGCCTCCCCTTCTGGCATCCCCAGTCCACTTTACTGGGGCTTCCCTTCCTGCTTTTGCACAGTTCTAACCAGCTTGTGGTGGAACGTTGTGGAAAAACTCAAATTCCAAATCCACTGCTTCTACTGCACCTGTGATACAGGGGCCCATGATTTAATTCTCCCACGAGTCTCTTGCTAACATGTGTCCTCTCCATGTTGGGTGACCTGGATCTGGGAGGGCTTGGACTCCATCCCAAAGTCTGATGTTCTCTCTGCTTCCGTGTCGTCGTGCTAACATGGTTGTTTGGAAGATTCATTTCCTCTGTGGTGATTTCAAAGTGCAGTCAGCTTGTTATAGCAGCACAAATACGTGCTGTCTCCACACTCAGATTCCCCAGCCGTCATTTCTTTACCACGTTTGCCACTTCACACGGGATGCTTCAGTGTGTTTGATCCCACACCAGGACAATGTCCTGCAGAACCACCACATAACCTGAAATGAGGAGATCATTACAGAACCCATCCAAGGGTTAGTGTTAGGAACCAGGGACATGGCAGGCCTGACCTGAAGACCCCATGGAGAGCTGTCAGGGTGGCTGAGTTGACAGTGGAGGTGAGGGTGAGTGTCTGGCTCTGGCTTTGTGTCCAGGAGTCAGCTCTGTGTGGGTGTGTCCTCAGCTAGGCATGCAGATTTCTGCTCCTCTGAATCCTTTCCGGAGTTCCAAATGGCACAGTTTCCTTCTGGGAAGCAGGCTGAGTCCTCTGGGATTGCCCATGTGTCCCCAAATTGTAGGGCACCTACTGCATGGCCTTTGGGGTCACAATCCTGAGAACCGAACCAAACCAAAGGTTATGGTTAGGGCCCACCACATGGCAGGCCCGATCTGACAGCACTCTGTCCATCTTTCTGGGGGAGGAAGCAGTCGAGGGATTTGTTCAGGGTGAGTGTCAAGCTCCAGGTTTGCATCCAGGGGCCTGCTGAATATGGGGGTGTCCAGAGGTAGGAATGCAGATTTCAGTTCCTCTGAATCCTTTCTGGAGTTCCAAATGGCATGGTTCCTTTCAGGGTGGCAGGGTGAGTCCTATGGTGTTCCTCACTGTCCGCAATCTTTGAGGATTTGGAGCCAGGCCGTCGGGGACACACCTCTCAGGACAGAATCTAGGCTTAAGAGTTTGTGCCTATGGGCATGGCTGCACTGATCTGAAAGCACTGTGGCGAGGATCACAGGGGTCTGAGTTGAGAGCATGGTTCAGGATCAGTATCAAGGTCTGGGTTTGTGTCCAGTGGACCGCTGAATGTGGGGGTGGTCTCAGATGTCCAAGACGATTTCCCCTACTCTGAATCCTTTCCAGCATTCCAAATAGCCTGGTTTCCTTCTGGGTGGCAAGCTGAAATCTCTGGGATTTCTCAGGTCTTGCCATTGCCCTTGCAAGGGCAAGATACTTTTTACAGTAAAAGAATTCACCAGATGAGCTGAACAGCAGAAAAGACACAGCTCAAGAGTTAATCAGTGAACAGGAATATCATGCCAAAAACTTCTTTGATAACACACTACAGAGCAGGGGAAGATAGGAGAGAAAGCTGAGATATAAAGGACAAACCCTCCAACTTTCCAACATCATTCCCTACTTGTTTATTTCCATTGCTGTCAGCTCCTTCCCAGTCAAAAATATGTCACCTGAGCCAGCCTTTTTTCTTCCTGAGATTGGGGCACTGCAAAGCCCACCAGAGGGGCCAAGGGCACCCCTATACCTGCTGAGCTGAGCCCATTTGTACCCCAACCGTGAGGAGGTACCAGCCTGTCCCCCTGGTGCTCCATGGTCTGTGGCAGTCCTTCCTTCTGGACCCTGCTTTGCTGCTCTATTTTCGCTAACCCTGGTCTCAAACTAGGGATTGCTTCTGGAAGAGGAACTCAGGGAGATGAGGCTCAGGAGGGTCTCCCTGCCTGGAATCTTCGTGTGAGGAGTGCACAGCCAACAGATTTTGCCCAGGGACTTGCAAAATGCAGAGAGGCAGATTTCTTTTCTCTCTTTCTCTCTCTCTCTAGCCTCATACTAACCAGGAGTTCTTAGAACTTTCTTAAGTGACTTCTAGGTGTAGCTTGGCCACTTTTTCACAGAAAGGCCACTTGAGCATGATGAAACACACGTATAAGCAATTACATTAAAAAAAAAAACAATAAGCCAATGCACACAGACCTTTGACAGCAGCACAGGACACTCAAGGGACCAGAGTCCCTACCTTGGGCAATAGTGGTAGAGGCCGGGTTCTGCCATGCAGGTCCCTAGACCTTTGGCAGTTTCCACGATTGCAAATCCAGACATGCAGAATCCTGAGGGACAACCTACTAACTGCAAAAGAGCAAAAATTCATCAGGATTCAGAGAGTGGAAATCCATTTGTACTGGAAAAGAAAGAAGTAGGCTTGCTGTGAATCCAGCAGGGAGGACAGGCATAGATAAAGGCTGGTGTATGGGTCACGGAAACTATTGTTTCTCAAGGGTCCTGCTGTCTCTGTAAAATGCTATGAGGACTGTCTCTTGGGGACCTCCTGCTTTCCTACCAGTGACACCCCCAGATTCTGCTTTGCTAGTCCCATGGATTCCTGGGGATACCCAGTTGATAAGCTATGCTGTCCTCATGACAACACTTGCTAATGGACTGAATGTTTGTGTCTTGTCCCAATTCAGATGTTGAAGCCCTGACCCTCAAGGAGTGCCATCAGGAGGTATGGGCTTTGAGAGGTGGTGAGGTCATGAGATTGGAACACTTGTGAATGAGATAAAAGCACTTCTGAGAAACGACCTGAGAGATTGTTCTGCCAGCTGTCATCCATGCAAGTCTACAACAGAAATATGGGCATTTGTAGATAATGAAGCAGTCTCTTGCTAGATATCAGATCTCCCAGGATCTTGCTTTTGGACTTCTCAGTCTCTAGAACTGCAAGGAATAGTACATGTTTTGCTATTTCAGCCACCCAGTCTGTCATCATTTGTTGCAGCAACTTGAACTGAATAAAGCAGAGCCCAAGTCCTGGTTAATCCCTGCTTCTACTCATTTCCCCTCAGAAAGAGCTTCTAATCCAGAACTGACCTCTGCTTTCCATACACGTGCTTCAGACTCCTTCTGTGAGAGCCCAGACTTTGTAAAAGACTCCTCCCTCATGGCAACCAGCATTCTGTGACTCCTGAGGACTGTCCTCCCTGACTGTATTGAGTCAATCAAACTGATTTTGATTCTGGAGTCCCAGGATCAAGGACTGCATCAGGCTCCCAGCTTCATGGGGAGTCCGCTTCTCCCTCTGACCTTCTCCCCTCTCATGCTCTCTCTCTCTCTCTCTCTCTCTCTCTCAAATAAATAAATAAAAATCTTTTAAAAATCTGATTTTAACAGACCATAAGCTTGTTCTTGCTGGTCTTTGGAAGATTAGCCATTAGCCCTTCGGAGAAAGTTCTGAATGGCTGCTTCATGAAGGGGTGAACTGTGTCCCCAAAGTCTCTTTTTGCTGCCTTCTAATCACAGATGCTGAGACAAATCCTCCCAGGTGCTGGTTTTTCAAAGCACTTAATGCTTTGGCTTTGAAGTTCCTCACTTGACAGTTCTGCTTTAATCAGTTTGTGACAAAACAGCCAATTGGTGGTGGATGCAAAGTGCACTGATAAAGTTAATATCAGGGAACAATTTTTTGAGTGTCATGCATGTGCACGTGTGTGCACACACATATCCATGTGCTAAGCATTATGGTAAATGTCTGACAAGAACTAAAAGATCAAAAAGTCAGGATACCCCATTAGCTGATATTTTTATTATTCCTACATCCTAATCTATGAAAAACAGGGTCAGAGAATAAGAAGTGGCAAAAAGAATCAAGATTTGAGGCAGTTCGATTTCTCAGCCAGCCTTGATCAATAGGCATGTACACCTGTGTCTAGTTTCAGGTCTGTGTAACCTTGCCATAACCTTGGATAAGCCATTCATCTCTCAAGTTCAGGTTCTTGGTCCAAGGAGGGAAGGGGCACAGGTTGAGTACCTCCAGTGGGACTTCCTGGCAGGCTTGTTCATCCAAGCATTCCTGTTTCAGTTGGAGTAATTGAAGCCAGTCTTTGTTTTACCGAAGGCCAAGCTTGTCCAGTGTGTCCATGCCACCAGCCAACAGCATTTGTCCATGCCATGTAACAACTGAGCAACATTCATAGGAATGGGGGGAGGAAAAGATGTCCACAGGTGTTGACAGATGTTCTGCATGGAGGAACAGGAGCTGGGGCCATCACCTGCTGTTTCTAGTGGCCTTCTCTGTCGAGTTAAAATAAATGGCAATTATTTGCAATGACAGGGGTGAAAGTAGAGGGTATTATGCCAAGCGAAATAAGTCAGTCAGAGAAAGACAATTATCATATGATCTCACTCATATGTGGAGTTCAAGAAACAAACCAGAATCATAGGGGAGTAAAGGAAAAAAATAAAACAAGATGAAGTCAAAGAGGGAGACAAACCAGAAGAGACTTTAAAAAAAAAGATTTTTATTTACTTATTTGACAAACAGAGATCACAAGTAGGCAGAGAGGCAGGAAGAGCGAGAGAGGAGGATGCAGACTCCCCAGGGAGCAGAGAGCCTGATGTGGGGCTCGATCCCAGGACCCTGAGATCATAACCTGAGTTGAAGGCAGAGGCTTTAACCCACTGAGCCAGCCAGGTACCCCTCAGAAGAGACTCTTAATCACAGTAAACAAACTGAGGGTTCTTGGAGGGGAGAGGGATGGGTGGATGGGGTAACTGGGTGATGGACATTAAGGAAGGCATGTGATACAGTGAGCACTGGGTGTTACAAAAGACTGATGAATCACTAACCTGTATGTCTGAAACTAGTATTATATGTTAATTAATTGTATTTAGATTAAAATTTTCTTTAAAAATAATTTTAAAATAAAATAAGTAACAATCCAATAATGATCAGAGTTATCCAGCAGGGAGTATCAGATCTAGAAGTCAGTTAAATTTAAGGGGCTTGCCGAAGTTTAGGAGAGTCACGCTAGGTCATTTTCCTGTGTGGGGAAGTCTTCAGGGGCAGTTCCAAAGACAAAGATTATTAATATTCCTCCTTCCCCCATTCCTCCTAGAGCCAAAGATGTTTCCTCCACTCACCCACTGGCCCTGTATGTAGGTGTTGCTTTCTCTCTACCAATCAAAAAATCAGTGAGTAACTATAACTTCACCTTTTCCAATATCCCCCTACCCCCGACCTTTGGTCTTTAATGGCCATGGGCAACAGGGACAAAGACATTTTTTAAAAACTTACAGAGATCTATTATGTTCTACTACCTTGGCCCGCATGGGCCACTGCAAAGGGATTCTGTGAACCGTGTACTCAGATGAATGGTCATTATCTTCAAAAAGGCAGGGGCAGTGATAGACACAGGAACCAAAAAAGCAAGAGTTAACGGACCATCAGAATAATGGAGTACCAACACTTTTATGTCCTTGGCTTGAATCCTCAAGGTCCAGTGTCTCAACAGAATTTTCATTTTGGTCTCATCTGCCTCACTTGTCCACCCCTGGGCCAGTTGGCAGTTATACTGAGAACCGGAAATTTTCCTTAGAAGAGAGAAAGAGTGTTTGTCAGGTAAACCAAAGAAATGTCCATTATAGGAAGTTAGGCCTTTTGTCATGGTACTCCATTAGCACCCTCCTGACTGTTAAAGAAAAAAAAAATATTGTGACACCCATTAAAGAGAGTAAGGAAGATTTTAATCAAGGGATGCTACTATGATGAGATTTTATTGTATAGTATGGGAGAGAAATCTGGCTCAGCTCAGACAAATGGAGATTTACAGCTAAAGAGCATGGTGGGGATCACTGAATGTAAAATTAAGATGGAACATCAAGGGTAAGGATGAAGGGATTCTGGCTAAACCATCTGGACAGTAATATTGTTGAAGGAAGGCTAGGGTCATAAACTATTGAGATCAGGGGATAAGGAATTTTTTAAAAGACTTATTAATACATTTTAGAGAGAGGGAGCAGGGGTAGGGGTAGAGGGAGAGGGAAAGAGAATTTTAATCAGACTCTTCACTGAGCATAGAGCCTGAGGTGAGGCTTAATCTCAGGACCGTGAGATCATGACCAGAGTAGAAACCAAGAGTCAAACGTTCAACCAGCTGCACCAACCAGGTGCCCTGGGAATAAGGGATGGGATCAGATATTAAGGGTTATAGATACTGAAGCACCTGGGTGGCTTAGTTGGTTAAATCTCTGGCTTTGGCTTGGTCATGATCTGATCCCAGGATCAAGCCTGGCATTGGGCTTGCTGCTCAGTGGGGAGTCTGGTTCTCTCTCTCCCTCTGCTATTCCCCCTGCTCAGGCTCTCTCTCTGTCAAAATAAATAAATCTTAAAAAAAAAAAGTGGTAAGATACCAGGGGTGAGAGATAAGGAATTTGATCAGATATCAAGAGTAGGATAGAAGATTGCTGAAAAATGACCAAGCAGATTTCTTGCTAAAACTGGGCTAAGTGGGCGGAGCCTAAGGTCAAGGCTAGACAGAAAGAGGACTCAGAGGAACTTGACTCGAGTCTGGTCAAGGAGAAAATCTTCATCATCCATGACCATTGTATTTTCTGCAGTCACACATTTTACTAATTCTTTTATCAGACATTCAGTGAACGAGAAACATGAACACAGCAGCAATAATATAACAAATGTAAGCGCTCTGGAAGAGACAAAGGCAGTATGGGAATCCACCTCATCAGATTTAGAATATGCATGACTCCATGACTGAATTACTACCACTGCTTGACTGTTGAGATTAAGATGTAGTACAGAGGATCAGAGGGAAGGGAGGGAAATCTGAATGGGAGTCATCAGAAAGGGAGACAAGCCATGAGGCACCTTTAACTATAGGAAACAAACTGAGAGTTGCTGGGGGGGAGGGGAGTGGGAGACATGGAGAAACTGGGTGATAGGCATTAAGGAGGACACGTGATGTGATGAGCACCAAGGGTTATCCACAACTGATGAGTTACTGAATTCTCTGAAACCAATGATGTACTATCTAATGGCTAATTGAATTTAAATATCTAAAAAAGGCACTTCAAAAAAAAAGATGTAGCATAACTCACAATATCCTTTGAGTGGAAGAATGTGCGGACTTTCCACACCTCTGCTGTCCAAGTCCCATGGCTAGTAGCCACATGTGGCTAATGACCACTTAAAAGGTGGCCAATTCAAATGGAGAAATGCTGTAAAAGCAGAATAAACACTGGCTTTCAAAGACATATTGTAACCAAAAGTCAGAGAGTATTGCCACCCTCACATCACAAACATCGCATGACTTCTACAGCTAATGAGAGTGGGACCCAAGATGAGAGAGGTCAACCTGAAAGTCCATGATGTCAGAAAGAACATGGAGAAGAAAGAGTCACAATCCTGGAGTGGATGGTCTGAAGACTGTCAGAATGCCTTTTTTTTTTTTTTTTTTTTGGTGATTCTGTATACGGACAAGGAGAATTCATTGGAGATGACATCTGTATGCCTCACATTTTCAAGGGAAAATTATGAAAACGCATATAGACCCACAGCCATAGTTTAATTATGTTTGAAATATATTCAGAACTACTCCAGTCAGTAAATTGCATATTTTCCATTTAGCTTCTCAATTTTCTCTTCGGCACCTCCCATTCTTGAAATCCCAACACAAATCACATCTCTTGCCTACGGACCATAAACTACCTCACTATCAAAGGCTACAGTTCATTCATTCATTTGATTCATTCAAAGCAACCTAATCTTGAGTGATGTCTTAGGCGCTCTTCTAGGGACTGGTGACACGGTGAACAAAATAGGTAAAAATCTCACTTTCATGGAGCCTCTCTGGTATTTAGGGGAAAATCTTTCCTTATCAACATGAAAATACTTTTTATGGATGTTGCTTAGAATTTCAGTTTTTTTTTTTTCTTGACAGTATCTCAGGTGATCATCTTTGAGGTGGTTCTCCTGAAAATATTTTTGGGGGGTACTGACTCGACTTTCTGAGTCAGACACTTTCCTAAAGACAGGGGTCAAAGGAAAAGTGACAACTGTCACTCTTGCAGTAAGAACAGGGATCACAATGCTTGAAACAGATATGCTGCTCAGCTGTCAGAAAGTCCACAAGGCTCCAAATGTGTGTGGCCAACTAACGGAACCTGTAACTCAGAGGTTATCATCCTGAGAGCAATGGGAAATCCCTCTAGTTAAGGACTCTCCTTGACGGAAGCTTGACAATGGCCTTGATTTACTTACTATGATGTTTAGGTAATTATACACATTAAGAAAAGTGCACAAGGCACTTACATTTCCATGATACCATCAAAGATATTGTTGTTTTATTAAAATGTTACATCTAGAGTTGTAACGTATAGAGTAGTTAAGTCAATCACTATGAGGTACAGGTGAGACTATTGTAACAGCCATACTTCCATAAAAAAGAAAAATTTTTTGTGGTTTCTGATCTAGGAATCAGCCAGTGAATAATTCTATATCAGTGTCCAGTTACCGGGCTAAACATGTAATCTATTTATATTTCTGAGGGTAAGCAGAATTGTGATCACTGAGCCAGCTGTATTCTAGTAACTACTCATTTACCCAACATAACAGATATAAGAAGGTAAAAGGCTTCTAAGGAGACTGGTTACTTATATTTTGAACCACATTTTGGCAGGTATAACTTGCAACTTGTGCTTAGTGGTAAGATTTCTGATATTTACTTTCTCCTTCCTTTGGCAAGTCAAGTTAGTTAAAAAGTAATTAGAGTAGAGTCCATTGTTTTTCTTAAATGCTTACAGAGATATAGAACTCTCAAGTTTCTTTACTAGACAGGATTAGATCACATTAGTGATAAAGATCAGAATGATTTACATTGCTAAAACGAGAACTTCCTGTCAGTTTGGAGAAAGCTCATTTTTATAACCAACATATTGGCTGGGCTAGAGATTAATGAGTGCTATGGGTGGGGTGATGAATGTGATATATTCAATGACCTGTGGAATTTGTTCTGTAATTTCCCCACTCCTCTGGTCAGCAGAGCGTCTTCTTCAGTACCCAGCACTGCCCATAACTGCATTCAGAAAATCACTCTCCAAAAATGGTTATTTGTTTTGCCTTTTTTATAATTTTTTAAAACATTTGATTTATTTACATGTCAGAGAGAGGGAATGAGAGCACAAGCAGGGGGAGCAGGAGAGGGAAGGGGAGAAGCAAGCTTCCTGCTTGGTGGGATTGCACAAGGGCTGAAGAAGACAGAATGGGAAGGGGACAAGGAGAATAGTGGGTTTCAGATTCTTGGGAACAGAGCCCACATCTATTTCTATGTTTATCTCACTGCTATAAACCCAGGTCACAGCAGAGTGCCTGCAGCAGAGTCATGGAAGTGCTCCAGAACTGATAACTATTGCTATTTATACTACTAACATTCCTCCACAAAGGGCCAAGTGTCATAGCTTCTCCCAGTTCCCCACACTGAACGCAATGAAGAATCAAACTATCGGGTGAAGGATGGCGAGGGGCATTTAACAGGACCCAGATCACAGGAGCCATATTGTATTGCAGGACCAGGGGTCTTACCAGTGACTAGGTATTCACTCCTCTTGAGAGGCTAGCTCCTTGGATCTCCCTCTTCAATCCTCTGAACCCATGTCTGGCATCAGAAACAAAAGTAAACATAACGTATCGCCCTTGTTTATTTTTTACTATTATTTGTTACAGAGGAAGAGAGAGATCACAAGCAAGGGGAGCTGCAGGCAGAGGGAAGGCAGGCCCCCCACTAGAGCCTGGTATGGGATCCAATCCCAGGACCCTGGGATCATGACCTGAACCAAAGGTAGATGCTTAACTGAGTAAGCTACCCAGGCGTCCCTTATTGTCCTTCTTTAAAATTTAATGTATTCTCTCTCCCTCTCTCTTTGTCCCCACTCTGTCACTCATACTCACACAATCACAGAGTCACAGACAATAGCAAGGCATTTCCCATTCTAATTCGCTAAGGCACTATGAGCTTAAGCTCAACAGAATCACTTTGCCAGCTGCTGCTCTACCGTGCCCTGATCCCTTCTCTATCCCCAAGCTCGATCTGTAACTCAAGTGTCATGGTGGTGGCTCTTTCTGCCCTCCCTCCACAAGGCTGTCATCAGCACACTCTTCCCCGTGGCTCCACTCCCCAGCACTGGCTGCCTTTGGTCTACGGGTATGCCCTCTCCTAGAGCTTTTCCACTCTCCCTGAGGGGAAGACAACCCTTACTTCTCCCCGGTGGCTGTCACGTGTCCACTATATATTGTGACGATCAGCCCGATTAAGAGATTGGGAACTAAAAGACCGGCTTCTGCTTATGGATCAAACTAACTCTGGGGCTTGGGACACATGACAGCAGCACATGGTGGTAGAACTGAGATGGTTAGGGAGTTAATCTGCATTTTCACATCTGGTCAGCAGCAGAACAAAGAAGACACCCCAGATCTCCTATCTCCCAGAACAGTACTCTTCAAGTAACTTACAGCACCATCCTTCTCCAGCTTTGGAAGTGGCACTTTTCCAACCCCAAAGTCTTGATTCTAGGCAGCACTCCGAGAGATACTCCCTCCAGAATCACCCCTGGCTGGAAGTAGTGGTCGGCCAAGGCCTCCCAAATATCTTCCCTTCAGAGTTGCGCTTGCATCAAACTCAAAACTGTGGCACGTACGGGACTTTCCTGTCAGCCTCTAGCTCTAATGACCTATTGGACTTCAGAGGTGCTCTTTTATACCCACTTACCTTATAACATCAACGTGTGACTCCTCTAGAATTCTCTCCATGGCTTTTCTCCTGTACTAATTGTTATGGACTGAATTGTGTCCCCACAAAAGTCATATGAAGAATTCCTAATCTCCAGTGTGACTGCATCTGGAGATAGGGCCTACCTAGAAGGAGGTACTGAAGGCTTGGTGAGGTCACAGGAGTCCTAATCTGCTAGGACTGGTGTCCTCATAAGGGTGAAACACATGAAAGCACTCCCCCTACCTCCCCTCTGGGGGCCCACAGAGAAGAGGTCATCTGAGGGCACAGTTGAAAAGGTAGTGATCTATAGAACAACAAGAAAAAGCTCACTGGAGACCAACCTTGCTGGCACCTTGATCTGGAACTTCTGGCCTCCAGATCTGTGCGAAAATACATTTCTGACATTAAAGCTCTCCAGCCTGTGTTTGTCTGTCCCCGACGGCCTGGCTCCAAAGCCTCAGAGATTGGGGACAGTGAGGAACACCATAGGACTAACACTGCCACCCTGAAAGGAACCATGCCATTTGGAACTCCAGAAAGGATTCAGAGGAACTGAAATCTGCATTCCTACCTCTGGACAGCCCCATATTCAGCAGGCCCCTGGATGCAAACCTGGAGCTTGACACTCAACCTGAACAAATCCCTCGACTGCCCCCTCCCCCAGAAAGATGGACAGAGTGCTGGCAGATCGGGCCTGCCATGTTGTGGGCCCTAACCATAACCTTTGGTTTGCTTTTCAAGATTCTGACCCCAAAGGCCTTGCAGTAGGTGCCCTACAATTTGGGGACACATGGGCAATCCCAGAGGACTCAGCCTGCTGCCCAGAAGGAAACTGTGCCATTTGGAACTCCGGAAAGGATTCAGAGGAGCAGAAATCTGCATGCCTAGCTAAGGACACACCCACACAGAGCTGACTCCTGGACACAAAGCCAGAGCCAGACACTCACCCTCACCTCCACTGTCAACTCAGCCACCCAGACAGCTCTCCATGGGGTCTTCAGATCAGCCCGGCCATGTCCCTGGTTCCTAACACTAACCCTTGGATGGTTTCTGTAATGATCTCCTCATTTCAGGTTATGTGGTGGTTCTGCAGGACATTGTCCTGGTGTGGGATCAAACACACTGAAGCATCCCGTGTGAAGTGGCAAACGTGGTAAAGAAATGACGGCTGGGGAATCTGAGTGTGGAGACAGCACGTATTTGTGCTGCTATAACAAGCTGACTGCACTTTGAAATCACCACAGAGGAAATGAATCTTCCAAATATCCATGTTAGCACGATGACACGGAAGCAGAGAGAACATCAGACTTTGGGATGGAGGCCAAGCCCTCCCAAATCCAGGTCACCCAACATGGAGAGGACACATGTTAGCAAGAGACTCGTGGGAGAATTAAATCATGGGCCCCTGTATCTCAGGTGCAGAAGAAGAAGTGGATTTGGAATTTGAGTTTTTCCACAACGTTCCACCACAAGCTGGTTAGAACTGTGCAAAAGCAGGAAGGGAAGCCCCAGTAAAGTGGACTGGGGATGCCAGAAGGGGAGGCTGGAAGGGAGCGCCTGGTGCTCAGTGCCCATTACAGACCCCACATTGCAATCCCCCACAGGAGAGACTCACCAATTCCAGGCCTCACACGGGAAGCTGGAGGTTCATCTCCTGACTTTTTGTAGGAGCTTTGCAGCTCAGCTGGTGAGAATTCTCCATCACCCTGCCTTTCTCCAAGGGACTTTCCTTCAAGCACCCTTCCCAACTTCTTCCTCCTCCATGAAATAATGTTACTCTCCTTTGTTTCTCGCACTTGCCTGTGATGGGACCTTAGCTTGCTCAGCCCAGACTGCCATTCTCTGCTCTTCCCAATTAAACCCATGCTGCTGGTCAAATAACTGGCAGATTGAGTTTAAGGCCAATTGAACTAATAAATTCAAAAACTTGCAAGGAACAAAATCAATATGCACAAATTAGTGGCACTCCTAGGTGCTCGGAAGGAACCATCAAAAAGAGACTGCTGAGAACGATCTCATTTACACCTGCATCCAAGACAGCAAGATACCCGGGAGGCCCCTGAACCAAGAAGGTGACAGACCTGTCATCTGACAGCCCTGCAACAATGACGACAGACAGGGAGGGGTACACACGGAGATGGGGAGGCACTGTGCTCAGGGTAGAACCCACACTGGGAAAATACCTACTCTCCCCAAAACCGTCTACAGAGTCCTCACTCTGGCTCCCGAATTTCCGGACTCGGTGCAAGCCTGGAGTGGGTGTGGACACGGGAAGGACCCCGCAGGGCTGAGGTGGGGAGAGCACAAGCACCGAAGCAGGCGGACGCTCCCTGACCTCAGACCATCTGAGGAGCCCCAGGAACCGAATCCGCGAGCACACAAACACAGATGAGGACCTAGGAGCACCCGAGCCCAGAAAGGGGGTACCCCACAGCCCCGCGCACAGCACAGCAGGAGTCCACGTCTCCTCACACAAAACGACGGAAGCCCCAGTGTCTACATAGGGCTCCCTTTCTCTGTGGGGTCCTGAGACCACGAACCCCTTGACAGTGCACTCAGGCGGCTTCTCCTCAGCTCCTCCAGCATCTGGTCCTTAGGAGGTTGGACTGCTGCCAGTGTGGGCGCGTCCTCCACAACGGGTCCGGTCAGTGTGGATGCAGAGCCACACCCTCCTCAGCTTGTCCTGTCAGGGTGGGAGGCGCCCCACATTCTCCAGAAGTCTCCACAGTGGGTCCTGAAGAGGCGGGGCTCTGGTCCCAGCTCTGGCTGTGCAGCCTGGGCTCAGGGCGGGAGCTGGGGTCTGGCGCCCTCTGCAGGCGGTGCAAGGCAGTGCAGGACTGTGGGAGCTCACCCTTCAGCGGAAGGTCCTGCTCCCTCCTGGGGTCCAGCTGATGCCATTTCATTCCGGAAATTCAAGCTGCATGGAGCCCAATACCCCCCAACTTCCCCCCAAATAGCTAAGGAACAATGAATTGGAAACAATGTGGAATTACAACAGTCCTTGACCCAAACAGTGTCACTGAACATGGCCCTGATGCAGACCCACACTCTGACCTCAACTTGGTCTCAAGCCTGGACCCTACCCTAATCCAAGACCCTAACCCTAGCCCCCAACCCAAACAATGTTCACAAGAATCAAAAGGTAGAAACTGCAAATATCCATCAATGGCAAGTGCCTAAGCAAAGTGTGGTGAAGCATTTGAATTTGGGTATGAAAGACCCCTGCCCTGAAAAGTCCCCTCCCCTGGAAGATAGATAGGATAACTAACCGCTTGTTTGCTTTTCTGTGAACCGCTGGCTTTTAGGCGTAGATTAGGTTATTAATTGCGTGACTAATTGCTCTCTTGCCCTTCTGTAACTGCTTGGCTTATAGAAATAATGGAGACGCCATGATGGCATTCCTCCCTTCCCCCTTCTTGTTCCCCTCTCCCGCCTCTCCCTTCGCGGGCGCAGGCCCTCATAACCAATCAGCTTGTTCCCCCTTCCCGCCTCTCTCTTAATAACCTAATCTACGCCTAAAAGCCAGCGGTTCACAGAAAAGCAAACAAGCGGTTAGTTATCCTATCTATCTTCCAGGGGAGGGGACTTTTCAGGGCAGGGGTCTTTCAGGTACAGGTTCAGGTTTTAGTCAGAGTTCTAGATCAGGCTTTGGGTTTAGTGTTAGGGTGAGGGTTTAGAGTGAAGGACAAGGGAACAGAGTTATAGTTTAGGGCTTTAAGTTTATGATTTAGGCTTTAAGACTCAGGGCTTATGGGATAAAGTTCAAGGTCAAATTTGGGGTTTGACTTCATGCTGAGATTTGGGTTCAGGTTTCATGACTTGGAGGTCTGGTTTAGGGTTTGGGTTCGTGGTTCAGGGCTTGGATCCAGGGCTCAGGTACAGGCTTTGGGTTCCATTCCAGGTTTGGGATTCAGGGTTCTAGTTTGGGCTTTAAGGTCAGCTTAGGTTTCAGCGTTGGTAGGGTTTAAGGTTAGGTTTAGGGATGACACATTTTCTTCAGTTGTCATCATGGACAAAATAATTCTATCTGAAGTTTCTAAGTCAGAAATGTATTTCATCTGGGGGCGCCTGGGTGGCTCCGTGTGTTAAGCCTCTGCCTTGGGCTCAGGTCATGATCTCAGGGTCCTGGGATCGAGCCCTTCATCAGGCTCTCTGCTTGACCGGGAGCCTGCTTCCCCATCTTTCTCTCTGCCTGCCTCTCTGCCTACTTGTGATCTCTGTCTGTCAAATAAATAGAATTAGTAAAATCTATTATATGATCTTTTACAAACCATTTCCTATCTTTGCATTTCTTGTGCCAAGACAGACAGGGGTTATTTAAAACCCTGAAGAGAAAGCTCTCTCTTTTAAATTGTCTGTAACCTTCGTGTAATAGATTTATGATTGATAATAGATTTAGTTAAAATATAACTATTTAAAATATTTACTCTCAGTAAACGATTTCAACCTATGCTCATTTAAGTAACTTGGTGCATAATCCCTTTTCTATTAAACCATAGTGCAAGGACCAATGCCGCGTTCCCGAGAGAACCCCAAGCTATTTTTCTAGAATGGCTGTATGCTATATATGCCGTCCTGTTTTCACTCCCTTTGTGGAGCACCTACCCTGGAGGTCATGTAATAACCAATGACCAAAAAAACAAACCAAAAACCCAAACATCCAGGTCGAAGTGCCATCCCTGCCTGGAGTGGAGGAGACTGCTCAGACAGATCCCAGGCAGGCATCTCAGCCCAGGCCTGTGCTGGGGAAGCTGGTTCCTGGCTTTGGGCGCAAACTGGAAGCCAGCAAACTGACCCAAGAGTGCAGCCGGCATTTAGGACTGATGATCTTTTGGCAGCCAGGCTGCGCGTGGACACCCGCTCAGGGAGCCAGGCTAGGCGGCTGCCCAGCGCAGGCGCTGGCAATGCAGCAGCATGCCAGGGCTTAGCCCGGCACCCCAGCATGGACTCTGGCCTCAGAAGTGAGGGGGTGGGGCCAGCGTAGAGAAGGGTCTTTGCTAATTTCCAAAGCTGGAAGTGAGCTCTCAGAGGACTCAGGAGGGAGGGGGGCGGGGGCGGGGGCGGGTCGGGGGCGGCCGGGAGAAGGGGCTTTGCTAATTGCCCAGGCGGGAAGGAGGGGCGCGCAGCGCCAGGGTGCTGTGCTGCAGCCCATTTGGGACTGCAGGACCCACCATACTCGCTGCCCCTGCACTCTCATGCTCCAGCCTAGCCCATGAGGCCGTGGTGTCCTGTTCCCGTTCCCGCCGCCTGCTGCCCCTCCCCGCCCAATGGCTTCTCTGGAGGACCCTCTGCTCACAGGTAAAGTGACACCACGACGCGCCCTCACCTGAAGCAGAAAACGCGGTCCAGGAGCTGGGCGTGGGATGTTTGGGCCCCAGCCTCCCGCCAACCCCAGGGCACCAGGACCACCCCAGACGCTGTGCCACACCCTGTCCGCAGGGGGTCAGGCCGGGACAGCGCCACAGGAGGTACCCCCCCCCCCGCCAGAGGGCAGGCTAGGCCCCATAGTTTGGCACCCCCACGCGCTTTTCAGAGCCTCCTGCCATTTCCAGGGCACCCAGAACCCAGAGAGTGAGGCCTTGGGTGCTTTCTAGAGACAGATTCAAGGCAATTTTTCGACTTTGGGACTCAGAGTTAACATAGTTTTCATTTGTGATTATTATTTTTTGTGGGTGCCATAGCTTTTCTTTTGACCTATGGTTGTTTTCACTCCCGGTTCTGAAGAAGCCCCTAAATCCTAACCCTGTTGAGGACTCAGAAAGCTCTCAGAGCAGCAGTGCTGGGGGACAGTGTGGACACATGTTTTGGTTTCTCCTCTGGCCTGCTTCTGTGGCAGCCCCGCTCTGTCCTCCTCAGACTTCAGAGCAATATCTGAACAAGTGGAGAAGCGACCAGGGGGTCAGGAAGGTGGCCACCGAAGAGTGACTTCTCTGGAGGGTGGCTGAGCTAGCAAGTGAGCATGTTAGTCCAGCTCTGCCTGCATTCAGTATGGAGCTGAACAGGGGCCAGGGAAGGGGAGGAGGAGCAGAGAGCAGGGACAAAGGGACCAAAGAGGAGATTCAGATGAAGGGAAGTAATGGGGAGGAAAGAGAAGAAACTCTAGAAGACAGGTATGTAGAAAGGAAAAGGGATGAAGTGGGCATTGGGAAAGGGCACCACCAGGGAAGGAGAGAGGGGAAGGAAAGAGGGAGGAAGAGAGGAAAGGGGAAAGGGAGAAGGGAGGAGTCAGCATGCCAGGGCTCCCCCTGCATCTGAAGAAGAGGTGGCTGGTCCAGCTTGTCAAACAGGGTGCTCACTCTTTGGCCCCAGTTTCTGCTCCCAGTGCTACTGGGCTTTTCAAGGAAGGCAGGCTGTCCCTTGGGACCTACTGGAGCCCACTGGAGCCCACAGGAGGGTGGGAGAGGTAAGATGCCACCAGGTCCTGTCCTGAGCTGCTCCCAGCCACCAGCCTCACCACATGGTGCAAGAGGGACCCCAGAACAAAGGAAGGATACAGGCCAGCATGTCTGCTGGTGGCCCTGGGCACTTAGCTCATCGCAGTGAACCACACGGCCTCCTCAACCCACGCTTTCAAAGCCTCCTTCTTCGCTTCTGGCTTTCATGTCTGTAGGAACATGAGCCAGATCTAACTCATCTCCGACAGACAATTCTGACTCACCCCGTGTCAGATTTTTATGAGTGGCTGTGATAGAGTAAGATAGCAATGCTCCAACAAACGGACTGTTTCCTCCCACTTGACCTCAACAGTCTTATACATTTTCTTAGCGAAAACATCTTGTCTCCTTCCATTAAGCTCATAACGTGGTCTAGGAGTATACATGCGCCTTCGGTAGATGCGAAGCGATACAGAGGTCTTTTTTTTTTTTTTTAAATTTTACAAGGTAAAGTCAGTGAACACATCCAACTTGACCAATACGTCTCTAAAATGTCAATCCAGGCAAAGCTTTTTCTGCCTACAGTTTGGAGCCTACGTGGTGACATTTTTAAAATGCTTTCAGTCCCTCAGTGAGGCTCTTAGAAGCTAGCCAGGGCTTACTACGTGCCAGGCACTGTGTCAGGTGTTGGAGCTAAAGGGAAAGAGAGCTTGGAGGCTAGCTGGGGAGGGCATCCATGACACAACCACAGCTAGAAACGGAGGCCAGTGCTAGAAAAGAGAGAGCAGGCTGCATGGAGAGTGTGTACCATGGGGCTTGTGAGCTCACGAATAAGTGGGAGAAACTGGAGTGGGGAGATGGGGGAGAGAAGAGGGTCTTCCCATCAATGGGAATCACCTGTGCTTGGAGGCAGGTGGCATGAGAGGTCTCCACAGGAAGAAGGAGGCAGTGTGGTTGAAGGGCAGAGAGATGGGGCAGAACAGGCATCAGTCAGTTGGAGGGGTATGAATAGACTGATGGGAGGATTATGGGTGCCTTTGGAGGACTGAGAATTTGTTAGAAGATCAGTGCAGATTTCTATGGAGACAAATGCCAGGAACTGATAGGTCTTTGAAAGGTCACTCTGGCTGCCTTTTGGCAAAGGGGTTGGTAAAAGGCACTTGCAGGTGTGAACACACCAGGTGGGAGGTGAGTGCAGGAAATCGGGTGAGGGAGCATGGGAACTTGGTCCCGGGGTATATAAGGGAGAATAGCCTTTAAGGAGTTCCACAAATTGGCACCAGCTGTGGCTTCATTACAGAGCTGGAAGGGGGAGGTGGGTGTGTCCTGGAGGTTACAGAAATTACATGAGAAAGGGAAGTCTTTTTAGATCTCTTTTTCAACTACAGGAACTCTCACCTTATTGATAGAATTCCAGAGTGGGAACCAATGATATGAGGACATCTTTGAAATGTCTGAATATGTTCTTCGACATCTTTGCAAGTGACGAGGAGACCTTGACCTTAGGAGGCCTTGGCCCTCTTTGTAGCCAGAAAGATTTCACCTACAGATTTGGGTTCTCCCTTTTAAAGTCAAGGAGTCAGTCCTTCCAAAGGACACCTCCTATCATTTTACCCTCTCATCATACCTCACGTGCTGGCATCTCCAAGACCCTCTGTTCCAGGTTGAGAGTATCCACTTTGGCCGGGCTGGTCTTGCAAAGAACACCACCACAGGAAATCTAGAGCCTGTAGTGCTATTAATAACATCATCTAAGACTGTGTTTGCTGCCCTCTTGGCCTCTTCCCACCATGACTCACTGAAGCTTTTTACACATTGTATCCATTATGCTATAGTTCCCAAAGGTCATCTTCTCTAGTGCCATTAGTTTTTAGGGGAACAGGCAAACCTTAAACTTGTCCCCCTTAATTGGATCCCTGTGCCCCCACAATCTCTTTGAATGCCTTTCACCATGATCCTTGAATGAGATCTGAGACCACTGCTGGTACCTAACACTTCTTGGCACCTTGTCTGCTAGGTTCTTGGAAGAGGAGATGGCTATGGAGGTGAGTGGGGATGGGAGTGGGAGGATTTCTCCCTTCACTTCCCTTTTTGTGTTTTCAAATAATGGGTTTTGAGGGGGAGGGAAAGGTTAACCAGACCATTTATTTTCCATCTCCCATCGATAAAATGTCACACAGGAGAGAGGTGGCAGAAACGCACTTTCAGGTTAATTTTTTTACAAGGAAGATTGACTTATGAACCTACTTTGTTATTCCCTTTCATTCAATTTCCCTGTACCTCCTTTTCTATGAAGTGTAACGGTAACCCATTATTATTTTTATTGTTGGCACGTGCTTTGTGAACCATAAAGTGTACGCTATAAATGGGAGCGCTTTTCTTTTTTTTTTTTTTTTGTAGTTTACGAAAAACTAATATTTTTTAAATTAATTTTTTATTTATTTTCAGCATAACAGTATTCATTCTTTTTGCACCACACCCAGTGCTCCATGCAAGCAGTGCCCTCTATGATACCCAACACCTGGTACCCCAACCTCCAAATCCCCCGCCCCTTCAAAACCCTCAGATTGTTTTTCAGAGTCCATAGTCTCTCATGATTCAGCTCCCCTTCCAATTTCCCCCACCTCCCTTCTCGTCTCTAACTCCCCATGTCCATGAAAAACTAATTTAAAAACATGCATCCACCAGAGTACCCAAAGGGCTCCCATATAAACTATCTGTCGTTACATTATGTCCCGATGTGGAGCTCGATCCCAGGATCCTGAGATCATGACCTGAACTGAAGGCAGAGGCTTTAACACACTGAGCCACCAGCCCCAATGTATTCTCTTCAGTACCAGAATTTGTAACCAATTGACAGATGAAAAAGGAGGCAGTCAAGTGAAAAACAATAGGTCTTAGACCTGCAAGAAATTTGAATTAGATGAATTCAGCTACTCAGGCACTGTTTCACATTTTCAGATCTCTGCAGAAAAGGGGTTAACCTTTTTACAGCATGTAAAAGAGAAGACTATAACACATACTATGTGTAAGCATGTAAATATCAAATAATATATCCCATTAGATGCTAAGACACACAGGGCCTATATTTTCTCTCAAATTCATGAATATGTAGAAGCAATAAGTGAGAAGTGAATGTATACTCTTCACTTCGAAGTCTTTTAGAAATCTAAAATATGACTTTCTATGGTTTGTGTCTCCATATTCCTTTATTGCCAGTTTGAACAAATCCACATGCTTTGATTCAAAGGTAATAAATTCCTCTTATTTGGAAAAATGATGTTTATTTTTATTCTCTCACCCTTAGCAGGTGGTTTCATTTTAGCACACTTCAGAGTTATAATTTCATGCTTATTAAAAACATTTATTATGATCTACATAGATGAATGAAACTTTTATTTTATTAAATTATTTGACAAAAAATCTGTTATTTTTAAAAATGTATTTCCTTTAGGGTTATTTTAGAGCGTTCAGAGAGGATCTAGGAGTGTGGTATTATGTAGTTTTTAAGTAGGTATGAAATGGTTATTTATAGGATTGTTTCTTTAAGGCTTATGTATATTGTCCATTATATGCTATAAAATATTTTGAAAGTAAATTTAAGGTATGTTTTACATAGTTTATTTTTTGGAAATAAATATTGAAATGACTTGTGAAATTCAGTATATTCTCAACATTAATTTATTTTGAAATTTACCAGTTGTCTACTGAACTATTATATGGCAGATATTACTTCAGACTACACTGGTAAATGAAATACTTGGCTTTGTAGAACTTTTATTTTAATGGGTGAGACAATTCAAAGCTATAAACCTTAATAAAAATTGCATAGTGCATTCAAAAAAGATGAGTACAATGGGGAAAAAGAAAAACTCGATCAGGGTGAGAAAAATCAAGGTTGCTAGGCAGGGGATGGGGAGTTAAAATTTTTAATAGGAAGATCAGGGTAGTTACAATGAAGCTGACAATTGAACAAATGTATGGAAAGGTGATGAATTTGCCCAGAACTATCAGCAATAAGGTCACTCCAGACAAAGGAATTGGCTATCTTGAAGGCCATAAGGTTGGATCATGCCTGGCATATCTGAGGAATAGCAAGGAGGCCACTGTGAGTGACTGAAGAGTAGCAGGGAAAGAGGTCACAGAGGTTAAATGAGTGGCTAGATCATGTAAAGCTTAGAAGTCATTGTAAAACTCTGGCTTTTATATTTGGAAACTTACTGTGTGATAGAATTTCTGCTAATAACTGAGAGTTCAATTGTCCATAAAATTTCAAGGACTCTTATTCTAGTAAGACAGAATGAAGAGAAAGAGTTCATATTTTCACATGGTGTAACAAATGCTCAGAGATACAAGTGTAGGAAGCTATAGGATCACAGAAGAAGGCACTAAAATCACACCAATATATTTGATGACTGTGACTATATATAAATTTGTATTTTCTAGATTTTTTATAGTCATGGAATCACACTGTATATACTATTCATTGCCTGGCTTTTCTTTTCTCAGCATCATTACTTTGAGAATCTCCAATAGTAAATAGTTCATTTTGATGTTGAATAGTAATCTCTTTAATGAATAGATCATAATTTTTCTTTGCTCTATGGATGGACATTGATGAACATTTCCACTGTTTTCAATTCTTAAAAATAAAGCTGCTATGAAATTCATATACAAGTCCCTGTATGAACATAGGGTTTGTTTCTCTTGGTTAAATGCCTAGAAGTAAAATGGCTATTTTTGTAACTGCAACATATTTTGCATTTAAAAAAATTTTCAAACTATTTTCCAAAGTGGTTGTATCATGATATATGCCAACAACAGTTTAGATTTTTTGTTGCTTCTCAATCTAGCTCAGACCAAGTACAATTAGCCTTTATAATTTTAGCCATTCTAATAGATATGTAAGCATGTCTCATTATGATTTTAATTTGTATTTCTTTAATGTCTAAATGTTGAGAAATTTGTCATGTGCCTATAAGCCATCCATATACTTTTGGTGACATGTCTCTTCCATTATTTCCTTCACATGTAAAATTGGATACTCTGTTTGGTTATTAGTAAGGTTTTTTATTTTTATTCATATTTAAATAATCAGAGTAGATGTCCATTATCAGATATGTAATTTGGAAATCGCTTGTCCATCTTTACAGTTTCTCAATGGAGCTTTGATAGCTGTGTCTTTCAAGAAATATGCTACTTCTTTCCTGGTACACGGAGGTATGACTAGAACATTATCAATGTTGACCTTTGCAAAGAAAATCATGGCTTAAGATATATGTAGTCTGCAGTTGTTGGGAGTGTTCACCATCCTTGCCTCTAACTCATCTCTCACTGCCCACACATTCAGATATAGGGGAATATTGATTGACAAAATATTAATTGCCAAATAACACTAGTTGGAGAATAAGAAAAATGCAGGCACCTGATTATATAATATTCCATAAATAAAATATGTTTTTATAAGTGCTATTAGAAGTAAATTCCTCTATACTTTAATCACACAGAATGATGGAATCCTAGATTTTTTTTTCTTGTATTTACTAAGAAAATGATCATGCCTCAAGTATATTAAAATGGAATAGGGAAAATT
Source organism: Mustela nivalis (assembly GCF_964662115.1). Lineage (NCBI taxonomy): Eukaryota > Metazoa > Chordata > Mammalia > Carnivora > Mustelidae > Mustela > Mustela nivalis. The sequence continues at coordinate 20,413 of NW_028133915.1, read as the reverse complement.
AAAAATTGTTTTAAGATGATTTGTGTGTGTTGTGCATATGTGAGAGAGAAAGTGAGAGAGAAAGATAAAGAAAAAGAGAAAGGGAAAGACAGAGAGGTGGCTGCAGTGAATTGATGAGTTGGAGGATAGATTTTAAAGTTTTGTCTTTTGCTTTCTACATTTCTTTTTCCTTAGGTTCAAGAGAACAATCAGTAATATCTCAGAAGCCTGCTGGTAACATCAGCAGAAAGAATTAGAGGTTCCCAGAAAATTAAGATGACATATAGTTTTCCTGACATAAGAAAAGTCATTTTTTGTCCCCAGCTATTTTCAATGATCTATACCCCACCTGTGTACTTGCCCAAGCACACTTCTTCCAAAACTTCCTGGGAGGTTCTTACAAAGAAATGCAAAAACCTCACTCCTTAAGGATTTTGAGGGAACAAGGCAATGGGAAAACTAACAGTCACCACCAGAGCAGGAAATAGCCTAAGCTATTGAGACAATAAATCAGTGGCAAAACTCCTAGTGCTATTTCAAAAGCAATCAAGGCCTTGCATTCCTTGTCCCAGAAAATGAGCCCAAGACCCCATCTAGTTTCTATCTGCTCTTGAAGCCTGCAGAGTCCCTTTCCCTTGTCCAACAGTTACCTCTGCTTTATTCTAACGTTGAAGTTTCTGCCCTCGGTGGAATACAAGCTTCATTCAGGTGAACATGCAATACATATTGCACAAATACATATGTGGATGTGCATGCAGCCACAACCTTATGACCAACCATACATGGAATAATAAAACTCTCCCTTCTGAGTATTCATCTTAAATACTAAATAAAAATCTCTCTCCTGTTCAAACAGTCAAGGCTTTGGAACTTATTCCCTGTGATCTCCTTGTATGTTGTAAACAAAGATTCCTTTGTTTGACAACTCCACCTGTTTCTGTGATTCACCAAAGACTGACCTCAGTTAGGTCAGTTGGTGTAATGGCTTTCACTACTCTGATTCTACCTCTGCAAGTCTCCAAATTTAACTATTTTTTCTCCCAATTCCGCATGTTCTTGGCTTTAAACTGCAACTCTGAAGAGAAGATTTGCTTGTTTAAAAAAAAAATCAAGAAAAGGGAGTAGTAGTCAACATTGTTACTTTGAACTTCCTGCCCTACGGGGCTCTCCTGTTCTTTCTCTTTGACTTCCTGGACTAAAACGACAGAAATTTGGCAATACATCACTCCCCAATCCAGATTACTGCCAGAACAGTTTATACTCTTAGAAAAATATTAGTTTAAAAGATCACATAATTAAATACTTAAGCATGTAGTGTAATATAGTGGTTTACAAGAAATATATTTTGGTCATCTGAATATTTGGTTTTCAACCATGGCTACTGACTCACAGCTCCTAAAACTCTTGGGATTTCCTGTGATAAGGGTGAGAGAGGTGTGTTTTGTTCTGTTAATGAAGTGACCTTCAGACCTCACTCAAGGCAAGGGCTGTTTGCCTGAAGGACCAACCACTTGGTGAAAGCCTTCACAACTTTTTGCCCAACGTGCCTCCCCTTCCTCCCAATACAGGATTATCTGGGGAGGGAAGAGGATCTGGAGATTAGATCAGCAAATGACAATGATTTAGTCAGTCATGACTATGTCATGAAGCCTCCACAGAAAAGCTGAAAGGACTGGGTTCAGAAAGCTTTTAGTTTGTGAAATGTATGAAAAGGCAGGAAGAGTGGCAGTCTTACAGAAGGTAATAGAAGCTCTGTGCCCATTCTCCATACCTTGCCCTGTGCACTTCTTTATCTATCTATTGATTTAAATCTTCTATTATATCTTTTAATAAGCTGGCAAACATAAAGTAAGTATTTTTCTGAGTTTTGTGAGTCCCTGTAGCAAATTAAAAGAACGTAAGAAGTAGGCCATTGGGACCTCCAACCTGTAGTTGCTCAGTCACAAGCACAGGTAATAACCTGGGGCCTACAGTGAGACTGGCATCTGAGGTGGGGTTGGAGATAGTCTTGGAGGACTGATCCCTTAACTGATGAAATCTTACACTATGTTCAGGTAGATAGTGTCAGAATTTAGTTGAATTCTTGGAGATCCTGCTGTTGTCTGAAAATTATTTGGCATTGTTGGTATGATGTCCTAAAACCCAAAAAGATATAGCTACCTCAAAATAAGAATACGGTTGACAGCTTATATATAATAAGTGAGTATTTCAGGGATTTAAAATATACCCAATAAATAATGTAAGGAAATAAGGAAAGATTTTGAAATAAAAACAAGAATAAGAACCTAGTGGTACTAATAGATTAAATATATGTAATCTAGTTGAATTAAGAATACAATGGATAGAATATGTAATGGATTCAATAGAGATAAGAAGTCACTTAAGGATATAGTCATCTGGATACCAGCAAAGCATTAAAATTATCAATATAAAAGAGGTGTAAGATGTAGGTGATGTGTGTGGAACAAAAGCTAGAGAAGAAATTAGATTTCCTTACTACTCATAGCCTGTTGACAAGTCCTTGAAGCTCCTCTGGGGACTCAGCTGCTTCCATGTGGACACATCCACTCAGGGCAAAAAGCATTCTTAGTCCTCCCCCCAGGATACTGAAAATCTACTTTCACATGTAAAAATTACTTTGGAAACTTCTTTATCTCTACTCCCCACCCCTGCCCTCAAGATATAAATTGGCAATCATCTCCCAAGCATATACCCACTGATACACATCAGAAGAGTCTCTTCCCTGAGTTTTTACTAAATAGTAATAAATGACCTTTCCCTAACAATAGCTAGCCCCCTCAAGGTCCTGGAAACCTTGTTTATAAAATACCTTGGAGGCTTGTGCTATCCCTAACCTCCTCCCAAATTGAAAGTATATAATCAGCCACTCTTCATGACCCTCTCTCTCTACTCCAAATAAATAAATAAATATTTTTAAATAAAATAAAATAAATGACTTTTTTTAAATGAAAGAAGAAAAAGGAAAGAAATATTTGAATATTAATGTACATCTATTTCTCAAGCATAAAATAGTCAAGACACTGGATTAAAACTTACATACAAGAAAAGAAAGAAAATATTCATAACTAGAGTTGACTCTATGAATCCCAAACTAGGGCATACATACCAAAGACACACAAAAAAAAATCACAAGTGTTAGAGAGAAAAAAAATAATTCATTAATAAAGAAACAAGAATCAGACTGACAGAAATTTTTTAAATAACATCAGATATAAAAAAAAATGAAGTAATAGCTTTATTATCTTGAAAAAAAATCACAAATGGAAACATTTAGATCCTTATAAAATGTCATTGGCATAGGAAGGCATAATAAAAAAAATATTTTCAGGAATACAGACCACAGATAATTTGCCTTAATTTGTGTAGGCAGCACTTAAATACTAATATTATTTTAACAGTTAAAATATACTCTATGATCTTTGAGGTTGGGGAAAAGAGGATGACCAAGTCATCTTGAAATAATTCAGTTTTATGAAAAAAGTAAAAAGATCAAAAAAAAAGACTTGTAGAAAAGAGAGATAAAACATATGCATAATAAAAATAAATAAATAAATAAACAGCTGGAGTGCCTGGGTGACTTAGTCGGTTCAAGTGTCTGCCTTCAGCTCAGGTGATGATCCCAGGGTCCTGGTATTGAGCCCTGCATCAGGCTCCCTGCTCAGTGGAGAGTCTGCTTCTCCCTCCCATTGAGAAAAAAAAAATTTGACTTATTTATTTGAGAGAGATAATCTTTTAATTTTACTTATTTATTTGAGAGAGAGTGAGAAAAGAAAAACATGCACACAGCAGAGGGAATAACAGAGGGAGAGGGAGAAGCACGCCACTGAGCAGGGAACCCCCTGCGGGGCTCTATCCCAGGACCCGGGTATTATGACCTGAGCTATAGGTAGACACTTAACTCAGGTACCCCAATAAATACAATCTTTTAAAAAAAATAAATAATAATAAAAATAAATAATATTTCAGATAGTATGATTTTTTTAATGTGAGACTTGGTATAAAAACAGGATGACATACTTGTCTAATTATAGCAAAGACTTTGATAAGTTTAGATGCAGTAGTACATAAAAAATTTAACTTCTTTCATTAACTGATAATTTAATTAGATTAAATTAAGAGACATCAAAATTTAGAGAATCTAATAGTCCTGATCTATTAATAAATGTAGCCATCCTGACCCCAAAACAAGAGTCTTCAGTAAGTATATAAGCATAAGTTGAACATTTACACAAACAGGCCATTATTTAGGCCAGAAGTATATGCCAATAAATTCCTAGAGTTAAATATCAGGCTATATTTTCCAAGAATAAGGCAATAAAATTAGAAAACAATGACCAAAATATTAAATTCATATAATTGGAAGTTAACTTCATACCTAAAAAGAAATAATACAGCTAATTCAGAAATTTTTAGAATTACAGTACTTTGGTAATATCAACTATCAAAATGAGTAACGGACAGATGGGGCTAGCAAGAGACTCGTGGGAGGATTAAATCATGGGCCCCTGTATCTCATGTGCAGTAGAAGCAGTGGATTTGGAATTTCAGTTTTTCCACAACGTTCCACCACAAGCTGGTTAGAACTGTGCAAAAGCAGGAAGGGAAGCCCCAGTAAAGTGGACTGGGGATGCCAGAAGGGGAGGCTGGAAGGGGGCGCCTGGTGCTCAGTGCCCATTACAGACCCCACATTGCAATCCCCCACAGGAGAGACTCACCAATTTTAGGCCCCACAGGGGAAGCTGGAGGTTCATCTCCTGACTTTTTGTAGGAGCTTTGCAGCTCAGCTGGTGAGAATTCTCCATCACCCTGCCTTTCTCCAAGGGACTTTCCTTCAAGCACCCTTCCCAACTTCTTCCTCCTCCATGAAATAATGTTCCTCTCCTTTGTTTCTCGCACTTGCCTGTGATGGGACCTTAGCTTGCTCAGCCCAGAATGCCATTCTCTGCTCTTCCCAATTAAACCCATGCTGCTGGTCAAATAACTGGCAGATTAAGTTTAAGGCCAATCGAACTAATAAATTCAAGAACTTGCAAGGAACAAAATCAATATGCACAAATTAGTGGCACTCCTAGGTGCTCCGAAGGACCCATCAGAAAGAGACTGCTGAGAACGATCTCATTTACACCTGCATCCAAGATAGCAAGATACCCAGGAGGCCCCTGAACCAAGAAAGTGACAGCCCTGCAACAATGACGACAGACAGGGAGGGGTACACACGGAGATGGGGAGGCACTGTGCTCAGGGAAGAACCCACACTGGGAAAATACCTACTCTCCCCCAAAACCGGCTACAGAGTCCTCACTCTGGCTCCCGAATTTCCGGACTAGGCGCAAGCCTGGAGTGGGTGTGGACACGGGAAGGACCCCGCAGGGCTGAGGTGGGGAGAGCACAAGCACCTAAGAAGGCTGATGCTCCCTGACTGCAGACCATCTGAGGAGCCCCAGGAACCGAATCCGCGAGCACACAAACACAGACGAGGACCGAGGAGCACCCGAGCCCAGAAAGGGGGGACCCCACAGCCCCGTGCACAGCACAGCAGGAGGCCACGTCTCCTCACACAAAACGACGGAAGCCCCAGTGTCTACACAGGGCGCCCTTCCTCTGTGGGGTCCTGAGACCACGAACCCCTTGACAGTGCACTCAGGCGGCTTCTCCTCAGCTCCTCCAGCATCTGGTCCTTAGGAGGTTGGACTGCTGCCAGTGTGGGCGCGTCCTCCACAACGGGTCCGGTCAGTGTGGATGCAGAGCCACACCCTCCTCAGCTTGTCCTGTCAGGGTGGGAGGCGCCCCACATTCTCCAGAAGTCTCCACAGTGGGTCCTGAAGAGGCGGGGCTCTGGTCCCAGCTGTGGCTGTGCAGCCTTGGCTCAGGGCGGAGCTGGGGTCTGGCGCCCTCTGCAGGCGGTGCAAGGCAGTGCAGGACTGTGGGAGCTCACCCTTCAGTGGAAGGTCCTGCTCCCTCCTGGGGTCCAGCTGATGCCATTTCATTCCGGAAATTCAAGCTGCATGGAGCCCAATACCCCCCAACTTCCCCCCAAATAGCTAAGGAACAATGAATTGGAAACAATGTGGAATTACAACAGTCCTTGACCCAAACAGTGTCACTGAACATGGCCCTGATGCAGACCCACACTCTGACCTCAACTTGGTCTCAAGCCTGGACCCTACCCTAATCCAAGACCCTAACCCTAGCCCCCAACCCAAACAATGTTCACAAAAATCAAGAGGTAGAAACTGCAAATATCCATCAATGGCAAGTGCCTAAGCAAAGTGTGGTAAAGGGTTTGAATTTGGGTTCAGGTTCAGGTTCTAGTCAGAGTTCTAATCAGGCTTTGGGTTTAGTGTTATGGTGAGGATTTAGAGTGAAGGACAAGGGAACAGAGTTATAGTTTAGGGCTTTAAGTTTATGATTTAGGCTTTAAGACTCAGGGCTTATGGGATAAAGTTCAAGGTCAAATTTGGGGTTTGACTTCATGCTAAGATTTGGGTTCAGGTTTCATGACTTGGAGGTCTAGTTTAGGGTTTGGGTTTGTGGTTCAGGGCTTGGATCCAGGGCTCAGGTACAGGCTTTGGGTTCCATTCCAGGTTTGGGATTCAGGGTTCTAGTTTGGGCTTTAAGGTCAGCTTAGGTTTCAGTGTTGGTAGGGTTTAAGGTTAGGTTTAGGGATGACACATTTTCTTCAGTTGTCATCATGGACAAAATAATTCTATCTGAAGTTTCTAAGTCAGAAATGTATTTCATCTGGGGGCGCCTGGGTGGCTCCGTGTGTTAAGCCTCTGCCTTGGGCTCAGGTCATGATCTCAGGGTCCTGGGATCGAGCCCTTCATCAGGCTCTCTGCTTGACCGGGAGCCTGCTTCCCCATCTTTCTCTCTGCCTGCCTCTCTGCCTACTTGTGATCTCTGTCTGTCAAATAAATAGAATTAGTAAAAGCTATTATATGATCTTTTACAAACCATTTCCTATCTTTGCCTTCTCATGTGCCAAGACAGACAGGGATTATTTAAAACCCTGAAGAGAGTGCTCTTGCTTTTAAATTGCCTGTAACCTTCGTGTAATAGATTTATGATTGATGATAGATTTAGTTAAAATATAACTATTTAAAATATTTACTCTCAGTAAACGATTTCAACCTATGCTCATTTAAGTAACTTGGTGCATAATCCCTTTTCTATTAAACCATAGTGCAAGGACCAATGCCGCGTTTCCGAGAGAACCCCAAGCTATTTTTCTAGAATGGCTGTATGCTTATATATGGCGTCCTGTTTTCACTCCCTTTGTGGAGTACCTACCCTGGAGGTCATGTAATAACCAATGACCAAAAAAACAAACCAAAAACCCAAACATCCAGGTCGAAGTGCCATCCCTGCCTGGAGTGGAGGAGACTGCTCAGACAGATCCCAGGCAGGCATCTCAGCCCAGGCCTGTGCTGGGGAAGCTGTTTCCTGGCTTTGGGCGCAATCTGGAAGCCAGCAAACTGACCCAAGAGTGCAGCTGGCCTTTAGGACTGATGATCTTTTCGCAGCCAGGCTGCCCGTGGACACCCGCTCAGGGAGCCAGGCTAGGAGTCTGCCCAGCGCAGGCGCTGGCAATGGGGCAGCATGCTAGGGCATAGCCCTGCACCCCAGCCAGGGCTCAGGCCCCTGGAGTGAGGGGGCAGGGCCGGCGCAGAGAAGGGTCTTTCCTAATTTCCAAAGCTGGAAGTGAGCTCTCAGAGGACTCAGGAGGGAGGGGGGCGGGGGCGGGGTGGGGGCGGCCAGGAGAAGGGGCTTTGCTAATTGCCCAGGCGGGAAGGATGGGCGCACAGCGCCAGGGTGCTGTGCTGCAGCCCATTCGGGACTGCAGGAACCACCATACTCGCTGCCCCTGCGCTCCCACGCTCCAGCTTAGCCCCAGAGGCCTTGGTGTCCCGTTCTCATTCCTGCCGCCTGCTGCCCCTCCCTGACCCATGGCTTCTCTGGAGGACCCTCTGCTCACAGGTAAAGTGACACCTCGACGCGCCCTCACCTGAAGCAGAAAACGCAGGACAGGAGGGGGGGGGTGGAGTGGTCGGGGCCCAGGCAACCGCCAACCCCAGGGCTCCAGGACCACCCAGGACGCCGCGCCACACCCCCTCCGCAGGGGGTCGGGCCAGGACAGCACCACAGGAGGTACCCCCCGCCCCCCGCCAGCGGGCAGGCTAGCCCCCATAGTTCGGCTCCCCCACGTGCATGTCAGAGCCTCCTGCCATTCCCAGGGCACCAAGAACCCAGAGAGTGAGGCCTTGGGTGCTTTCTAGTGACAGATTCAAGGCAATTTTTCGACTTTGGGACTCAGAGTTAACATAGTTTTCATTTGTGATTATTATTTTTGTGTGGGGGCCGTCGCTTTTCTTTTGACCTATGCTTGTTTTCACTCCCGGTTCTGAAGAAGCCCCTAAATCCTAACCCTTTGAGGACTCCGAAAGCTCTCAGAGCAGCAGTGCTGGGGGACAGTGTGGACACATGGTTTGGTTTCTCCTCTGGCCTGCTTCTGTGGCAGCCCTGCTCTGTCCTCCTCAGACTTCAGAGCAATATCTGAACAAGTGGAGAAGCGACCAGGGGGTCAGGAAGGTGGCCACCGAAGAGTGACTTCTCTGGAGGGTGGCTGAGCTAGCAAGTGAGCATGTTAGTCCAGCTCTGCCTGCATTCAGTATGGAGCTGAACAGGGGCCAGGGAAGGGGAGGAGGAGCAGAGAGCAGGGACAAAGGGACCAAAGAGGAGATTCAGATGAAGGGAAGTAATGGGGAGGAAAAAGAAGAAACTCTAGAAGACAGGCATGTAGAAAGGAAAAGGGATGAAGTGGGCATTGGGAAAGGGCACCACCAGGGAAGGAGAGAGGGGAAGGAAAGAGGGAGGAAAGAGGAAAGGGGAAAGGGAGAAGGGAGGAGTCAGCATGCCAGGGCTCCCCCTGCATCTGAAGAAGAGGTGGCTGCTCCAGCTTGTCAAACAGGGTGCTCACTCTTTGGTCCCAGTTTCTGCTCCCAGTGCTACTGGGCTTTGCAAGGAAGGCAGGCTGTCCCTTGAGACCTACTGGAGCCCACTGGAGCCCACAGGAGGGTGGGAGAATTAAGATGCCACCGGGTCCTGTCCTGAGCTGCTCCCAGCCACCAGCCTCACCACATGGTGCAAGAGGGACCCCAGAACAAAGGAAGGATACAGGCCAGCATGTCTGCTGGTGGCCCTGGGCACTTAGCTCATCGCAGTGAACCACACGGCCTCCTCAACCCACGCTTTTAAAGCCTCCTTTTTCGTTTCTGGCTTTCATGTCTGTAGGAACATGAGCCAGATCTAACTCATCTCCGACAGACAATTCTGAACTCACCCCGTGTCAGATTTTTATGAGTGGCTGTGATAGAGTAAGATAGCAATGCTCCAACAAACGGACTGTTTCCTCCCACTTGACCTCAACAGTCTTATACATTTTCTTAGCGAAAACATCTTGTCTCCTTCCATTAAGCTCATAACGTGGTCTAGTAGTATACATGCGCCATCGGTAGATGCGAAGCGATACAGAGGTCTTTTTTTTTTTTTTTAATTTTACAAGGTAAAGTCAGTGAACACATCCAACTTGACCAATACGTCTCTAAAATGTCAATCCAGGCAAAGCTTTTTCTGCCTACAGTTTGGAGGCTACGTAGTGACATTTTTAAAATGCTTTCAGTCCCTCAGTGAGGCTCTTAGAAGCTAGCCAGGGCTTACTACGTGCCAGGCACTGTGTCAGGTGTTGGAGCTAAAGGGAAGGAGAGCTTGGAGGCTGGCTGGGGAAGGACATCCATGACACAACCACAGCTAGAAACGGAGGCCAGTGCTAGAAAAGAGAGAGCAGGCTGCATGGAGAGTGTGTACCATGGGGCTTGTGAGCTCACGAATAAGTGGGAGTAACTGGAGTGGGGAGATGGGGGAGAGAAGAGGGTCTTCCCATCAATGGGAATCACCTGTGCTTGGAGGCAGGTGCCATGAGAGGTCTCCACAGGAAGAAGGAGGCAGTGTGGTTGAAGGGCAGAGAGATGGGGCAGAACAGGCATCAGTCAGTTGGACTGGTATGAATAGACTGATGGGAGGATTATGGGTGCCTTTGGAGGACTGAGAATTTGTTAGAAGATCAGTGCAGATTTCTATGGAGACAAATGCCAGGAACTGATAGGTCTTTGAAAGGTCACTCTGGCTGCTTTTTGGCAAAGGGGTTGGTAAAAGGCACTTGCAGGTGTGAACACACCAGGTGGGAGGTGAGTGCAGGAAATCGGGTGAGGGAGCATGGGAACTTGGTCCGGGGGTATATAAGGGAGAATAGCCTTTAAGGAGTTCCACAAATTGGCACCAGCTGTGGCTTCATTACAGAGCTGGAAGGGGGAGGTGGGTGTGTCCTGGAGGTTACAGAAATTACATGAGAAAGGGAAGTCTTTTTAGATCTCTTTTTCAACTACAGGAACTCTCACCTTATTGATAGAATTCCAGAGTGAGAACCAATGATATGAGGACATCTTTGAAATGTCTGAATATGTTCTTCGACATCTTTGCAAGTGACGAGGAGACCTTGGCCTTAGGAGGCCTTGGCCCTCTTTGTAGCCAGAAAGATTTCACCTACAGATTTGGGTTCTCCCTTTTAAAGTCAAGGAGTCAGTCCTTCCAAAGGACACCTCCTATCATTTTACCCTCTCATCATACCTCACGTGCTGGCATCTCCAAGACCCTCTGTTCCAGGTTGAGAGTATCCACTTTGGCCGGGCTGGTCTTGCCAAGAACACCACCACAGGAAATCTAGAGCCTGTAGTGCTATTAATAACATCATCTAAGACTGTGTTTGCTGCCCTCATGGCTTCTTCCCACCATGACTCACTGAAGCTTTTAACACATTGTATCCATTAAGCTATAGTTCCCAAAGGTCATCTTCTCTAGTGCCATTAATTTTTAGGGGACCAGGCAAACCTTAAACTTGTCCCCCCTAATTGGACCCCTGTTCCCCCACAATCTATTTGAAAGCCTTTCACCATGATTCTTGAATGAGATCTGAGACCACTGCTGGTACCTAACACTTCTTGGCACCTTGTCTGTTAGGTTCTTGGAAGAGGAGATGGCTATGGAGGTGAGTGGGAATGGGAGTGGGAGGATTTCTCCCTTCACTTTGCTTTTTGTGTTTTCAAATAATGGGTTTTGAGGGGGCGGGAAAGTTTAACCAGACCATTTATTTTCCATCTCCCATCGATAAAAAGTTTACCACTCCCCACTGGAAGAATTTATATCTTTCCTCTGAATCTACAGGAAAATCTCCCAAACCCAGACCACCACCATGTGGATTCAGCCATCTTCTGATTCACCTCCAGATTGTCTCCTCCTAACTGCTCAAGCCACAGGTTAAGGGCGAAATGTTCAATGCCCAAGCAATTAAGTGGGGAACACGTTTATCTAAGCAATTGCATGCAGCTCTCTATCTGCATACAGGGGGTCTCTCCCAAGCCTTTCCAACCTCAGCAAAAGAAGACAAAGCCCCAGCAGTCTGGGGTATATATCATTCATTCATTCCTGTGTTCAACACTCATGGCGGATCCCCAGCAAGACAGTGGGAGAGCAAGGACTGGAGAAATCCTGGAAGCTGAAGTCTGAGGAGGATTTCAAATTCAAGTCAGAGATGAAAGAAACATCTGGACTTGGTCCTCAGGTACATGCAGTATTCTGAACTGAGGCTAGAACCAGAGACCATTCTAATGAAAGGCCTCTACAGGTGGGCTCTCACAGGTGGGCCCCAAATCAGTTTCGTGTATATTCATTCATGAAATAGCTCTTTGGGTCAACATGCAGAAGAAAACCATTTCAGAAAACTGACAATGAGGAGAGGAAAGGGAAGCCAAAAGGCTTGTGAATGGGGAGAGAGGAGGAGCCAGGGCAGAAAACCAAGAATCCCTCCCTGCCCTCCTTGCTGCCAGGGAGGTCTGAGGGACTAATTTCCACCTGGGATCCCAAGTCCAGAACAAAAGCAGCGGGGCCACGGCGGGGGAGGGAAAGGGGTCCTCAGCACGGGCGCATGGGGCTGCGGAAAGATGGGGGCTAGCGTGCCTGCTGGCGGGGGGCACCTCGCAAGGCGCTGTCCCCAGCCCGACCCCATGAGGACCCGGGTTTGGCGCAGTGTCCGGGGTGGTCCCGGTGCCCTGGGGTTCCGGGAGGCTGGGCCTCCACAACCTCCCTCTCCGCCCCCAGGTCGGGTCTGCGCTTTCTGCTCCAGGTGAGGGCGCAGCGCGGTGTCACTTTACCCCTGTGCAGAGGGTGGTCCGGAGAAGCCTTGGGGCGGGGAGGGGCAGCAGGCAGCAGGAGCGGGACAGCGGAGCCTCACATGGGAGCGTAAGGGCGGCGAGTCGGGTGGGTCCTGCAGTCCCGACTGGGCCGCAGCACAGCACCGCGGCGCTGCCCGCCCCTCCTCCGCCAGCCCCTCCACCTCCTCCCAGACTCTCAGCCACATCCTCTGTGAGCTCACTTCCAGCTTCGGCAATTAGCAAAGCGCCTTCTCCCCGCCGCCCTCCACCCGCCCCCGCCCCCCTCCCTCCTGAGTCCTCCGCGAGCTCCCTTTTCGCTTTGGCAATTAGCAAAGCCCCTTCTCCGCGCCGCCCCGCCCCCCTCCCTCCTGAGGCCCCGTCCTGGCTGGGGCGCGGGGGGAAGCCCCGGGGGCTGCAAGCTTTGCCAGCGCTGGCGCTGGGCAGCCTCCTAGCCTGGCTTCTTGAGCGGGTGTCCACCCGCGGCCTGGCTGCAAAAAGATCATCAGTCCTGTTAACCCTGGCTGCACTCTCCCGTCAGTTTGCTGGCTTCCTGATTGCGCCCAAAGCCATGAACCAGCTTCCCCAGCACAGGCCTGGGCTGAGATGCCTGCCCAGGATCTGTTTGAGCAGTCTACTCATCTCCAGGCAGGGATGGCACTTCCACATGGATGTTTGGGTTTTTTTATTGTTTTTTGGTCATTGGTTATTATTACATGACCTCCAGGGTAGGTGCTCCACAAAGGGAGTGAAAACAGGATGCATGATATACCCCTCACCTCCCATGCTGTCTTTCTCTTAAATAATAAGCACTGCTGAACTATCTTAGATTCTGTACCTTCTCTCCAGCCATGAACCTATCACTGTCTTTAACTCTTGAAAACTTCATTAGACAAATTAATGTGGTGAAGGAAGCAATATGAGAAAGCCTATTAATCTGATGAGCATGGAACTGAACAAACCCTATAGATACTTTCCCTTTGATTTCTAGCCTATCAATACCTACAGTGAGTCACATACACTCAAGATTATTGTTTTTATTGTATACTTCATATATTCATTGATTTTGGACTCGTTATCATTTCGTTGAAGTGTTAAACTATGGTAATAAACAAACTTTTAATTAACTTTTCCTCCTATGATACAAATATAACTTGCACTTGAGCTTTAGCTAATTTTATGTTCTAAAATTGCCAAAACAAAATGATCAAGGTTTCTAGATTATTTACTGTATTTTCTACTATATAATATTGTTCTATCTCTTCTGTATAAAGAAAATGAATGCTTGGGGCTCTTGGGTGGCTCAGTGTGTTAAAGCCTCTGCCTTCTGCTCAGGTCATGATCCCAGAGTCCTGGGATAGAGCCCCACATCAGGCTCTCTGCTCAGCAGGGACCCTGCTTCCCTTCCTTTCTCTCTGCCTGCCTCTCTGTCTACTTGTGATCTCTGTCTGTCAAATAAATAAATAAAATCTTTAAAAAAAGAAAATGAATGCTTGATAACTAAATGAATGCTTTACTGAACAAATTAAATATGGCAATAGCATTTTATTTTATCATGCTTCACATATTAAACAATAATATTATATCACTAGTCTACAAATAATCTACTCGCATAGTCATTTGGAAGCTTTTAGCAAAAGAATTCTTCCTCCTGATTGTAGTATAAAAGCCACAGAAATATACAGAAGACTCCTAGGATAGAAAGTGAAATCCAGTTATCCGTGATGCCTTGAGGAGGACCTGACCTATGTATGTCCTGGGATGCACTAGTAACTGTTACATGTGATAGGATTATATTTAATATATACAGTTTCATTTACTTCACAAAGGACCTATAAATTTGAGAATAAAATATTTGATGAATCTATAAAGTCTATATCTATTTGTAACTAATGTGGTAGAATTAAGATGTTAATTTGAAAAAAAATTCATTGAACACATACACATATTCAATTGTTTTTATATATATAAACAGCATTATTTATTTATGTAAATAAATGCATTGTCTGTAAAATCCATTTACTTATCAATCATAAGGGTAATTTTAAGTACTAAGAATAAGAAATATGTGAAAAGATAAGTGTTCAAGAGTGCAGTTTGTGGTAATTAATACAATATGATAGGCTCATAAAAATGATATATTACTTGAACTTAAAAGCTTCTATAATTAAGCGATGACCACTTGAAATTTGTAATTAGTCTTGCTGCAGTTTTTCCTTGCACTTATTGCCCTTCCCCAGAAGTTCATTAAGAATTTCTGTGAATGTCCTTATGTTTAATCTCATTCATATATTCCACTGCTGCTCACAAAACAAAGCCAAAAAGAGAGGTAACTCTATGTGGCACTCCATCCACAAGCAATACATTCATAAATAATTAAAAAGCTCTCTACTTCATTTGTTACCCATTCAGCTGATAATTTAAATGAGTAACTGAGGCCATTTTATCAGCACTTTTAATAGAATGCGACTCAGAAACTTCACAGTGTTATTTAAGAAGAAATGCTCACGTGTTAAGGTTTTTATTTTTTTAAATCAACAAAATAATTTTCAAATATTAAAAGCAAATGTCTCCTTTTCCTCCAAGTTTCCTTGCTATGTCAAAGTTACAAATAAATACATTAAAATCGTATTTTGAGTAGTAGATAAAAACAAAAGTTTTGAAACTGTGGGTTCAGTGTCTGGGTTAACTTGTATAAATATCTGAACTCAATGTATTTAGACTTTATTAGATTTTTTTTTAGACTATTTAAAAATACATGCTGAGATAATGACAACATTATTTTATTCATTTTAATAAATAAATTATTTTATTTAATTATGTTTAGATATTTATTTATTAAATTAATGATTTAATATTTAATAATCTAAATTTGAAATATTTTAAATTCTAAAAATATTTATTTAATTAAATTGATATATTTAATATAAATATTTAATAAATTATTTAACCATTATTATAATTATGCAATACATTATGTATTGTGTAATAATTGCATTTTAATAAATAAATAAATGTATTATTTACATTATTTTATTTTATTTTATTTTATTTTATTTACTTCACATAGAGAGGGAGAACGCAAGCAAAGGGAGCTGCAGGCAGAAGGAGAGGGAGAAGTAGGCTCCCAGCTGAGTAGAAAGTTCAACCTGGGGTTCCATCCCACGACCCTGGGATCACCACCTGAGTCGAAGGCAGATGCTTAAGTGACTGAGCCATCCAGATGCCCAAGGCTTTGTATTCTTCGCTTCTAAATATTGATGCTCCTTCATCTCTGGAGTTAGTAAATTGATGTTGAGAATTCATATCAAAGAATTGATAGTAGCTGTTAAACAGAAACATGTAATTTAGGGGGAAAAAAAGAGCAGAAGGAAGAGAAAGGCCAAAAGTAAAAAAGCACATTAATATAAAATTTAATTAGATAAAAAAGCTGATATTCCTGAAGGGGGCTAATAAAAGAGCTGCAAAGAGCTGATAGGATTAGGAAAATTGTCCACTCCTGGTCATTTCATAATTTTAAACTATTCCTTATTAATAAATATACTTAGTTCCAGAAACACAAGCACATAAGGACATTTCCACCAAGTTTCCTCTAACAGCATTTACAAATTAGACGTTCAAACAATGCAGTTCATTACATGTTGCATCTGTATCTTAAAGTTTAAACACTTTCTGTGACACATTTTCTAACAATTAAAATTAAAAAAATATATATATATATATACATATATATCTATGTATATATACATATACCTTATCCCTAAATGGAAAAAATATATATATAGAGAGAGAAACCTTATCCCTAAATGAAACCTTTCTTTGTTTATTAGCATAAATAGGTAAATTAGCAACAACAACAACAACAAACAGCTAATATTATAGAGGTAGGTACAATTGACCTTTTCATTCATTGCTATTTTCTAAAAATTCCTATTTTATTTTTTTCTCAAGTCTGTCATAATAATTTTCTAAATCTCCTGCCTTATTCAATTTTTTTCTTTTAGTGGAAATCTCTATTTCATATTTATTTTCTCTTCCTCCACTCTTTGCTCTAATAATTCAATGTATTATTAGATTTTCTGTTTTTCTCTTTATCCAGATATATCTTTTCTTTCTTTCTTTCTTTTTTAAATAATTTGATTTGCTGGCATTTTACATCAGTACATGCTTTCTTATGGATGTTAGAAATGTCTGTGGAACTACTAGAAGAATAAACTTTTTTACCTTTAAGAAGTTTACAGTCTAGAGTGCCTGGGTGGCTCAGTTGGTTAAGTGTCTTCCTTCAGCTTAGGTCATGATGCCAGGGTACTAGGATCCAGTCCTGCATCAGCTGCCTGCTCAGCAAGGAGTCTGGTTCTTCCTCTCCCTCTGCCCCTCCCTCTCTCTCTCTAATAAATAAATAAAATCTTTAAAAAAAAGACTTACTGAAATCTGAGACTGAATTACTAAATTCAGTCTTAATAGAAGACAGCTAAACAAAGCAATGATCACAACTGGAAAATTTAGCGAGATCATGGTTTAACATTTTTGGTTGACACAGGACCTCTTTCAGTAACAACTTTCCCTAAATATCAATTTCTTTGTAAGGCAAAAAATTTTGACAAGAAATCCAGATCCTTCTGATCATTTTCATATCAATTTAAGGTGACATCCTCAGAGTATATAATCAAATATGTAATTATTCTATCTGTTGCCTTGTATATTGCCTGTATCTTTTTCAGACTCAAAGTTCCATTGAGGTAGAGTTTTTTTTTTTTTTTTAAGCAGAGATTTTTTTTAAAGTGTTTGATATATACAAGATGCTTAATAAGTGTTTACAAAGCCTATGTATTACAGAAGCCTTAAACAGGCTTTAAAATAATGTAGGTGATATTAGTGGTCATATCAAACAATTTTTAGGTTTCAGTCATGTAAATAACTACATTTCTCAGAGACAGAGAAACATACAAATGGTCTGGGTCCAGTAGGATAATGCTAGCATGTGTTGTAAATTCTTTTATATGACCTTATTCTTGCAAGAATTGGTTATGTGGCAGAAAAAAAGGTATCACTATCTTATACTTTATTATTTAAAGAGATTTATGGAAGTCTTAATTTCTTACACTACACCTTTGTTTCAGTGGACCCAATTTCCGTGGTAATGGTGAGAGGAAAGTAGGCAATTTAGGCAGCAGCAAAAATCTCCTACAAGGCACTATAAAATAAGGCTTGTTCTAGATCATGGGTCTGTCCAAAGGGGAATGTTAAGGGGTAGAATGGATGATGGATGCATTGTGGACTTATAACTTTAAGATTAATACTGTTATGCCCCAATAATGGGTCTATGATTAAAGGAGCGAGACTGATGTAAAGCAAAGGTCAAGCAAAGCTTTATTTCATGCGAAGCATCAAGAATCTAACCGAACGTTTGGGGCCACACCTCTTATGAGAGAAGGCAACCCTTTGCTGTTTCACAGTCTAGCTTTTAAGGGCAAAGGCCATGCAGTCAGGCCTGGCCACGCACAGGTGACCAATGAGATTTTTTTTTTTTTTTTTAAGATTTTTTTATTTGTTTATTTGACAGACAGAGATTACAAGTAGACAGAGAGGCAGGCAGAGAGAGAGAGAGGGAAGCAGGCTCCCGGCTGAGCAGAGAGCCCGATATGGGACTCGATCCCAGGACCCTGGGATCATGACCTGAGCCGAAGGCAGCAGCTTAACCCACTGAGCCACCCAGGCGCCCCAACCAATGAGATTTTAACACACACAGGAAACTCCACAGTGAGGCTAGGTGACCAATTGAGGTTCAATTTACCCTAGTATAGACATTTGACCCAGCCTATTACACCTTGATTAGGATTAGTGCCAAAAAGGTTCCCAAAGAGCAGAGGAGTGGGGCATACTCATTAGTATCTAGGGAGACAATATGCAAACACCGCCCCCCCCCTCTGCTCATGGATGTCTCCACCTGGCCTGACCCACCCTTGTATATGGGCTTTGTTACCTGGAGCTGATTTCCAGGACTTGTTTTTAAGTGAATCCCCTGGGGGAAGGGGAGCAAGGACAGTTTAAGGGTTAACCTCAATGAAAGCCTCTTGCTAAAATATAAAAATATAAATAGGTCCTTACATTACAACAACTCAGTAGGGAAAGTCCCAGTGTGGTGATAAAAGAAGTGAGGTAACTTGCATTACACATTTTTTTTTATATTTTATTTTATTTATTTGACCGAGAGAAATCACAAGTAGGCAAAGAGGCAGGCAGAGAGAGAGCAGGACTCGATCCCAGGACCCTGAGATCATGACCTGAGCCGAAGGCAGCGGCTTAACCACTGAGCCACCCAGGCGCCCCTGCATTACACATTTTATTTTTAAAACGTGTAAGTTGTATTTTTCCGTGCCATGACATCATCCTTTATCTTCATCTCTGTCTACTAGTTTAAAACTAGTTAAACAAATTCAACTATTTTTTTAAAAATATTTTATTTATTTATTTAAGAGCAAAAGCCAGAGAGAGAGAGAGAGAGAGCATGAGCAATATGGGGCTCGATCCCAGGACTCTTGAGATCCTGATCTGAACCAAAGGCAGACACTTAACTGACTAAGCAAATGAGACTCCCACAAACTCAACAATTTTATTAAATTTTTATTTGTTGGGGTGCCTGGCTGGAACAGTCAGTAAAATATGTAAATCTTTATCTTGGGGTTGTACGTTTGAAATCCACCTTGGGTGTAGAGGTTTTATTTAAAAATAAAATCTTTAAAAAATTTTTTTTTCATTTTTTTATTTAAGCCATTGTATGGCAGTGTTGATCACTATATTGTACACCTGAAACTAATATTAACCTTATTTTAACTAACTGGAATTTAAATAAAAACTTTAAAAATAAAATAAAAATAATAATCATAAAAATAAAAAAGAGGAAAAATTATTTGGCAGGCAATTTTCTTAATTGCATTATTATTTATTATTATCATAGTCTGTGTGTGTCGGTGGGAAGTGGCTGGTATTACAGTGAGTTCCATATCTGTGTTACACTGAGTTCCATGTCTGTAGTCAGTCTTTTTTTTCTTTTAGTTTATTTTCAGGGATCCAAAATTCATTGTTTATGCACCACACCCAGTGCTTCATGTAATAAATTCCCTCCTTAATACCCACCACTGGGCTCACCCAACCACCTGCCACCCTCCTCTTCAAAACCCTCAGTTTGTTTCTCAGAGTCCACAGTCTCTCATGGTTTGTCTCTCCCTCTGATTTCCTCCAGCACACTTCTCTCCATCTCCCAGTGTCCTCTACGTTATTCCTTATGTATTGATTCTTATAAGAACTTTTATTTCTTTCCCTATTCTGCTTTGCATATGCTTACCTTAGATGTTAAAATGTTATAAACCTCTCCTGCCTGGTCCATTTTCTCTCTCTTCTCTCATGATTTCTCATGCTCTCCCTGCCAACCCCACATGCCTTACAATATCTGGATATGACTAATTTCTTCCTGAGCTACTTTATTCTACTCTGCCATATGGTTGCCCTTCCCTCTTCTGTACCATAACTTCTATCCCCTGCATTTGTGCTTTAACAATACCTAATTCTTTTCACTGCATCTGTATCTTTGAGGTCAATACTCAGTAGTGCAATCGCTGGGTCATAGGCTAGCTCTATTTTACTGGAAAGAAGGGCCATATGCACCCCAGTGTTCATAGCAGCAATGTCCACTATAGCCATTCTGTTGAAAGAGCCAAGATCCCCTTCAACAGACAAACGGATAAAGAAGATGTGATCTATGGATACAATGGAATATCACTCAGCCATCAGAAAGGATGAATACCCAAATTTGCATCAACATGGATGGGACTGGAGGAGATTATGTTAAGTGAAATAAGTCAAGCAGTGAAAGTCAATCATCATATGGTTTCACTTATTTGTGGAACCTAAGGAATAGCATGGAGGACATTAGGAGAAGGAAAGGAAAAATGAAGTGGGGGGATTGGAAGGGGAAATGAAACATGAAAAACTATGGACTCCAAGAAACAAACTGAGGGTTTTAAAGATGAGAAGGATGTGGGGATGGGTGAGCCTGGTGATGGGTATTAAGGAGTGCACATATTGCATGGGGCACTGGGTGTTTTACACAAACAATGAATCATGGAACACTACGTCAAAAACTAATGATGTAT
>NW_028133916.1:0-48074 GCF_964662115.1 Mustela nivalis | reverse complement strand
AAATGTTGGTGAGGATGTGGAGCAACAGGAATGTTCTTCCATGTCTATTGAGAATAAAGAATGGAAAACAACCTGGCAGTTTCTTACAAAACTAAACATATTCTTACCAGATGATTCAGCAGTAGCAGTTCTTGGTATTTATCCAAAGAAGAAGAAACCTATACCCACAAAGATGTCTATAGTAGTTTTATTCATTACTGACAAAAGCTTGGAAGCAACCAAGATATCCTTCCATAGGTGAAAGGACAAATAAAATATGGTTTTTTAAAATTTTATTTATTTACTAACAGAGATCACAGGAAGGCAGAGGGGCAGGCAGAGAGAGAGGAATGGAAGCAGGCTCCCTGCTTAGCAGAGAGCCCACTGTGGGACTCAATCCCAGGAACCTGGAATCATAACAAAGAAATGATGATAAATTCCTTAAAAGACTCAAAGTTGTTCTTGACTGGTATGTTTCAAGCTCTATTCCTGGTTTGAGGACAGTTTTTAACAGGCTTGTCACTGTAGAAATCAGCTGGATGTTTAGAGGCTATCAGAACTGTGCAAAAACCTTGAAGGGGTAAAGATTGAAAATCCTTTAGAGAGATTAGCTCCCTAAGGCATTATTCATCCACACATTTTCCTCCAAACAATTAAGGCTGATGGATGAGGGGCACCTGAGGGGCTCTCTCATCACGTGGGTGGTGGGTTAAGCCTCTGCCTTCATCTCAAGTCATGGTCTCTGGGTCCTGGGATCCAGCCCCACATCCGGCTCTGCTCAAAAGGAAGCCTGCTTCCCTCCCTACTTGCCTGCCTCTCTGCTTACTTGTAATCTCTCTCTCTCTCTCTCTCTCTCTCTGTGTCCAATAAATAAATAAAATCTTTAAAAAAAGGCTGATGGATGATAAATTATGAAAACAGCTCCCTCCAAATGATGCTTCTTCATAAGGTTTTAAGAATTTAAAATTGTAAGAATTTAAAATTGAAACTTGATCGTAGGATTTATCTTATACAATAACAACAAGTGATGGCAGTTATTATTAGTTCTGAAGTATTTGTGATTCTGAATTCTTGGCCTCATTAGTAAATTTATTTTTAATAAATTATTTAATATATAATTATATATATAATATATATTATATATAACATATATAATATATATAATAAATTCATTCATTCATTCATTTTTTATTTATTTATTTATTATTTATTATTATTATTTATTCATTTATTAACTCAAACACAAGAAAATGAATGACCAGATTGAAAAATTGGCAAGGACTAGAACAGACACCTCACTTAAGAAGATATTGAGCTGGCAATAATGATATGAACAGATGCTTTGATGATCCACAGCATGTCTAATTAAGGAATTGTAAATTAAAAGAACATGAGGGGCGCCTGGACGGCTCAGTGGGTTAAGCCGCTGCCTTTGGATCAGATCATGATCTCAGGGTCCTGGGATCGAGTTCCACGTTGGGCTCTCTGCTCAGGAGGAGCCTGCTTCCCTTTCTCTCTCTCTCTGACTGCCTCTCCGTCTTCTTGTGATCTCTCTCTGTCAAATAAATAAATAAAATCTTTTTTAAAAATAAATAAATAAATAAATAAGACAATGATCTATCACTACACATCTATTAGAATGGCTAAAATCCAAAATACTGACAACATAAAATGCTTTTGACGATGAGGAACAAGAGAAACTCTCATTCATTCTGGTGAGAACACCAAAATGGTGCTACCACTTTGGAAGACAGCTGGGCAGTTTCTTACAAAACTAAACATATTCTTACCATATGATCCAGCAATCATGCTCCTTGGTACTCACCCAAAAGAGCGACAACTTTGTGTACACAGAATTCTGCATATAAACCTGTGTTTGTAACAGCTTTACCCATAAGTGCCAAGAGTTGGAAGTAACCAAGATGTCCTTCAGGAGGAGATTGGTTAGATAAACTGTGGTCCATTGAAACAATGGGATATGATTCAGCGATAAAGAGAAATGGCTATCAAGCAATGAAAAGACAAGGAACAAACTTAAAATCCGTCAAAATAAGTGAAAGAAGTCAATTTGAAAAAGCTTCGTGTTGCAAGGTTCCAACTATATGACCTTCTAGAAAAGGCAGAACTATGCAAATTGTATAAAAGTCAGCGGTTTGTAGCAGTTAGGAGAAGAGGAGGATGAACAGGCAGAGCACAGAGGATTTTTAGGCCAGTGAAAATGTTCTGTATGATATGCATGATATTTTAGATATATATCACTACACATTTGTCAAAATGCATAAGATACTATACCAAGAGTGAACTCTATGAGAAAAGGTTTTTTTAAGATTTTATTTATTTATTTGACAGGCATCAAAGCAGGCAGAGAGGCAGGCGGGGAAAGCAGGGGTTGGGAGAAAGCAGGCTCCCTGCCAAGCAGAGAGTCTGGTCTGGGGCTTGATCCCAGGACTGTGAGATTATGACCGGAGCCGAAGGCAGAAGCCTTAACCCACTGAGCCACCCTGGTGCCCCACCAAGAGTGAACTCTAATGTAAACTGTGGACTTTGGGGTGATAATGATGTGTCAGTGTAGGGTCAGTGAGCGTGAAAAATTATTACCGTGGTACAGGATGTTGATAATCGGAAGGCTGTGTGTATGTGGGGAAAGGGAATTTTACTTTGATCCCCAAACTACTCTAAAAAATGCAGTCTGTTAAAAAAAAAACTTTATAATGCAATATAATACAAAACAAGAATGCATATCAAGAGAGAAATAATGTTTAAAGGGAACAAAGAACTTCAGTAATGTGTACAGCCAGTGGCTAGAATCCCTGCCTCTTGAGACCCTGTGCTAGAACGCCGCCAGAACCATATAGAACTATGTTAGTCTTTCTCGGAAGCCAACAAGTGTTAGCCCAGTTAAGAGCACAGTAACAATAAGTCACGGTATGTTATAATGATTATCAATATTTTTAAAGACTTGTCAAGTTCCTTTTTGAGTAACCCTCACCCCACACTTAGAGAAAATTATCTGAGGTTCACCACTTTGAAATTCCTAATTGTTGTCCACATTTACAATAGCCAAAAAAAAAAAAAAAAAAAAAGCTTTTTATTAACAAAGTGTTCAGAAGGGGGCGCCACTGAAAACAATGAGAGTTTTCGCTGCCAGGACAATTTTGTTGCAGAAACAGCTGAAAGCACTCAGGTCAGACAGAGCCAAAGGATGGAGAGATTTTTAAATTTACAAAAACCAAACCAAATCAAACCAAAACAAAAATCAAAACCAATGGCCAAGATTTCAAGTTTGCTACTAAAGGTATGACATTCTCCTAGGACATGCACGTGACTTGATCAATATATTTATATATTTATATACTTATATTTGAAGAAGAAGGTACTATTTGATGCAGCAAATCCACGTTGATTAAAAATTACGAGATATGGGGCTCCAGGGTTGCACAGTGGTTTAGGCCTCTGCCTTCGGCTCAGGTCATGATTTCAGGGTCCTGGGATGGAGCCCCACATCGGGCTCTCTGCTCAGCGGGGAGCCTGCTTCCCCCCGCCCTCACTCTGCCTGCCTCTCTACCTACTTGTGATCTGTCAAATGGGTAAATAAGATCTTTAAAAAAAGAATTACTAGGTGTGAAATCATCGAGGGTATGGGAAGGAAAATGATTTCACCTGATCAGACTAGGAAGCGCTTGAAGCCTGAATTAAAGTGCTACTAAAAGAGTAAAGACCAGGGAAATATATGGGGAAAAATCCCTAGAAAAACAGCAATAATAACTGGCAGCTCTTTATTGATCCAGATCCTTGCGGTAGGCAAAGAAGGGCTGGTTTTAGCCAGAGGATGATCTCCGTTTGTCTTCATGATCTGGCATTTCCTGCAAGCCAGGCATGGGGCTCTGCACTAGAGCTGCAAATGCTGGGGGGCCATCACTGTCCCTTTTGTCTTCTCAGGGGGCCAACGGGCATGTCCATGGTGCAGTGTGACAGGCTTTACCACAGGGAGATAAAAGACTGCCAAGGGTAGGTTGGAGCTGGGAAAAGCCACTTAGGAGCAGATTTTCAGGGGAGGGGATAGACATGGGCAAAGCGAAAAATGAGGATGAGTGTGTCAAGTTTCAAAGTGCCAGGAGGCAGCACAGTGCATTCGGGAAACTACAGCAAGTTCATTGACAACTGACAGCTGATCGGGCAGCATCACCTGGGGATGGAGGCTGAGCCCCGGGGTTAACACTGGGGATGAGATGGTTTGTACACTATTCCAAGGAGGTGAGGCACGACACTGTGGGGGCACAGGGAGCTACCAGAGGATTTCAAATATCAGAATCATAAGCATAATAGAGTATTTAATTGCATCCTAGCTTTCATCAAGGGTAAGATGCCCTATAGTTTATGTTCGACTAAGAAAGAGAAATGCTGTCAGTTAAACAAGGATATGTCCTCAAGTGCAAGGTGCGTGCCACCTTAAGAGATATTAGAATGGGGGGGGACAAATCTTAGAACAAGTAAACTGTGGTACTAGAATAATTAAGAAAGGTCGAACGCTTGGATCAACAAAATAAGTGATTATTGCTTACCATGTGCCCCAAACTATATTAAGTCTTAGAACAAGAGACGTTCTCATCTTGATGCCACGCAGCTGTTAGACCCAAGGTACAGAGGGCAGTAGCCAACGACCAGCAGGCCCCAAGTGCCATGTGCAGACTCTAAGAGCAACTGCCTTTGAGAGAGGAAACGGTTGAGAGTGGGCTTTCTGAGGTAGAGAATTACTAGCTGGGAAAGTAGGAAAATTGACACAGAATCAGAATTGATGCCCCTACATGACAGAGTTGGTGAAACTTCCCATCTCAGAGAACTTGATGCTTCTCAGAAATGTATTTTTCATTTGGACAGAACATTCAGGATAAATATGATCTGTTCGAGATCCTTGTTCAATCATCAGGACTGTTTCTTAGGCTTCACTGGCACAAGAAAAGGGTTTTGATAGTGCAGGGTAAATCCTGACAAAAGCAAAGCATGGTATCTATGAAATCTAACCACTCAGAAGAGAACAACAGATAAAAGGCCAGGCCGACCTGACCCTGCAGATTAGGTAAGCTTGGTCCGGCAACAGGGGTAGAGGGGAAGTGCCCATCTCCTGCTAGAAGAGCTAGAGAAGACCCCTTCTGGAGAGACCACCAGGAGAGGAGAGCAGTAAGTGCTGATGATGAAGAATATTTTAATCAGCAGAGAAGTTCAAAATGACAAAGTTCCAGGATCAGAGTAAACATATGGGATTAAAAAATAAAAAATAAAAAACAAGATTTTTTTGAAAGGACTTTTTTTTTTTTAAAGGACTTTAAACAAAAGTCCTTTTTAAGAGACAGTTGGCTGTTTAAACCAAAAGTACAACAAACTGAGAGAATCGCCACATTGTTTATTGGGGTAGAAAGTTCCTGGAATGTAGAAAGACCCATTCTGCAGAGGAAAGAGTAGAATCACTAACAGGCCTCATGCCTTGCACAGCCAATGGCTAGAATTCCTGCCTCATGAGACCATTTTAAAAGCTCTACTCATAATGGAACCGAAGGTGTCATTTCCCTATAATTTTATATATGTCATTAATTTGCTGCAAAG
This sequence comes from Mustela nivalis, assembly GCF_964662115.1. Classification (NCBI taxonomy): domain Eukaryota; kingdom Metazoa; phylum Chordata; class Mammalia; order Carnivora; family Mustelidae; genus Mustela; species Mustela nivalis. The sequence goes on along the minus strand of NW_028133916.1, from coordinate 42,494 downwards.
CCCAGTAGCACTGGGAGGAGAAACTGGGACCAAAGAGTGAGCATCCTGTTTGACAGGGGGGACCAGGCACCTCTTCTTCAGATGCAGGGGGAGCCCTGGCGTGCTGACTCCTCCCTTCTTCCTTTCCCCTTTCCTCCCTCCATTGCTCTCCCTTCCCCTCTCTCCTTCCCTGGTGGTGCCCTTTCCTGATGCCCACTTCATCCCTTATCTTTTCTTACATGCCTGTCTTCTAGAGTTTCTTCTCTCCTCCCAATTACTTCCCTTCGTCTGAATCTCCTCCATGGTCCCTTTTTCCCTGCTCTCTGCTCTTCCTCCCCTTCGCTGGCCCCTGTTCAGCTCCATCCAGACTGCAGGCAGAGCTGGACTAACACGCTCACTCACTAGCTCAGCCACCCTCCAGAGAAGTCACTCTTCCATGGCCACCTTCCTGACCCCCTGGTCCTTTCTCCACTTATTCAGCTATTGCTCTGAAGTCTGAGGAGGACAGAGCGGGGCTGCCGCAGAATCAGGCCAGAGGAGAAACCAAACCATGTATCCACACTGTCCCCCAGTACTGCTGCTCTGAGAGCTTTCAGAGTCCTCAACAGGGTTAGGATTTAGGGGCTTCTTCAGAACCGGGAGTGAAAACAGCCATAGGTCAAATGAAATGCTATGGCCCCCACACAAAAATAATAATCACAAATGAAAACTAAATTAACTCTGAAGTCCCAAAGTCAAAGAATTGCCTTGAAACTGTCACTAGAAAGCACCCAAGGCCTCACTCTCTGGGTTCTGGGTGCCCTGGGAATGGCAGGAGGCTCTGACCCCCTTCCCTCTTCATCCACTCCCAAACAACGTCCTCTGAGGTGTTCTTCAAACTTCCTCTGAGAAACTGTCTCTCAGAACTGTAGGCCCTCGGCTGCTGCGACGAATGAGGGTGATGTCAGGACCTGATGGGCAGCTTTACCAGGAGACTGTGGCTTCTGGATGCAGTCCTCAGGTCCCATGGTCTGGGTGAGATCTAGGTCTTTGAGAGGAGGAGGACAAATGAGATTTCAGATTTTGAGTTGATTCTAGGATGATTAGTGCTTTGGAGGGCATTGGGTGAAGGTATTTTGCACACGGGAAGGACATGAATTTGGGGAGCCAGAGAGTGGACTGTTAAGAGCTGACCTGCATTACCCCCAGAAACCTTGCTGCTGTCCTTATCTCTGGTACCACAGAACGTGACCTTATTTGGAACTAGAGTCCTTACAGATGCAATCACATTACAGTGAGGTGGTTAGAGAGGGCCCTAATCTCCTGTAACTGACCTCCTTATGTAAAGGGAAAATCTGGACAGAGAGATGCCCCTACTGTCAGTGGTGGGCAGTGCATGAACTTCTAGAACCCTGACAGTAGTGGAAAACAGACTCAGGCTGGGCACTAGGTAAATGGGAGCTCTAGTGGAATTTCAGATGAAGATGCTGTGGACCTCGGCTTCCCAGGTCATAGTGACATTAGGATTTCAAATTCAAATCAGAGATGAAAGAAACATCTGGACTCGGTCCTCAGGTACACACAGTATTCTGAACTGAGGCTAGAACCAGAGACCATTCTAATGAAAGGCCTCCACAGGTGGGCTCTCACAGGTGGGCTCCAACTCAGTTTCCTGTATATTCATTGATGAAATCGCTCTGCAGATGAACATGCAGAACAAAACCATTTAATAAAAGTGACAACGAGGAGAGGAAAGGGAGGCCAGAAGGCATGTGAATGTGGAGAGAGGAAGAGGGGGGCGGGGGACACACAGGACTGAGAATCCCTCCCTGTGCTCCTTGCTGCCAGGGAGGTCTGAGGGACTAGTTTCTACCTGGGATCCCAAGTCCAGAACAAAAGTGGCGGGGCCACAGCTCGGGATGAGGGAAGGGGGTCCTCGGCACCCGCACGTGGGGGTGCCAAACGATGGGGGCTATTGCGCTCGCTGGGGGGGGGGGGCACCTCGCCTGGCTCCGTCCCCGCCCGACCCCGTGGGGACCCGGGTGCGGCGCTTCGTCCGGGGTGGTCCCGCTGCCCCGGGGGTCGCGGGAGGCTGGGTCCCGACACCCCCGCGAGCTCACGGCCCGCGCTTTCTGCTCCAGGTGAAGGCGCAGCGCGGTGTCATTTTACCTGCTCGCAGAGGGTCATCCGGGGAAGCCTTGGGGCGGGGCGGGGCAGTGGGCCGCGGGAGCGGTACAGCGTGGCCTCAGGGGCTGGGCTGGAGCGCGGGAGGGTGGGGCTCCTGCAGTGCCGACTGGGCTGCAGCAGAGCACCATGGCGCTGCGCGCCCCTCCTCCGCCAGCTCCTCCACCTCCTCTCAGACTCTCCACCGCTTCCTCCGCGAGCTCACTTCCCGCTTCGGTAATTAGCAAAGCCCCTTCTCCGGGCCGCCCCCGCCCTCACCCCCATCCCCCTCCGTCCTGAGGTGCGGGCCCAGGGCAATGGCGCCAGCGAAGCCCCGGGGGCATGGGAGCCTGGCCAGCGCCAGCGCTGGGCGGCCTCCTAGCCTGGCTCCCCAAGGCGTGTCCGCCTGCTGCCTGGCTGCAGAAAGATCATCTGCCCTAAACCCCGGCTGCACTCTCGGGTCACTTCGCTGGCTTCCTGATTGTGCCCAAAGCCGGGAACCAGCTTCCCCAGCACAGGCCTGGGCTGAGATGCCTGCCCGCAATCTGTTTGAGCAGTCTCCTAGTTTCCAGGCAAGGTCTGCCATTGCATCATGGTACGCGGGAATCACTTCGACCTGGATGTTTGGGTTTTTTGTTTCTTTTTTGATTATTGGTTATTACATGACCTCCATGGTAGGTGCTCCACAAAGGGAGTGAAAAGAGGACGCCTGATACATAGGCATATGGCCATTCTAGAAAAAGAGCTTGGGGTTCTCTGGGAAGCGCGGCATTGGTCCTTGCACTATGTTTTAATAGAAATGGGATTATGCACCAACTTACTTAAATGAGCATAGTTTGAAATCGTTTACTGAGAATAAATATTTAAAACAGTTATTTTTTAGTTATATTTAGTTATATTTTAACTAAATAATCAATCATAAATCTATTGCACTAAGGTTACAGGCAATTTAAACGCAATACCACTCTCTTCAGGGTTTTAAATAATCCGTGTCTGTCTTGGCACATGAGATTGCAAAGATAGGAAATGGTTTGTAAAAGATCATATAATAGCTTTTACTATACGGTATCAGCAATTTATCCTAAAGGAGCGGCCACCAGCTAAAAACTCAGCTTTGAAAAATGCAGAAAAGCAGCAAACGTTTACATACCCTCTTGTTGACCAGAGGCATGCATTGTGCACCTCATCATCTCTTCGTGGTTCTGAGGCCCTTGGCGCTCAGTAGTTTAGTGTCTTATTCTCTAGAATAGGCCATTGAAGAAATACCAGGCCCCGAGAAGAAGGTCCTGCTGGGTGTCTGAAGAAAGTACAACCTTTTAGATGAAGCTTTCTGGGGAATTTGTTAGTGGTTTGGTCTGCTTCTGATAGGAAGGGAAATTTTAGTTTTAAAGATTTTATTTATTTATTTGATAGAGATCACAAGTAGGAAGAGAGGCAGGCAGAGAGAGAGGAAGAAACAGGCTTCCTGCTGAGGAGTGAGCCTGATGTGGGGCTCGATCCCAGGACCCTGGAATCATGACCTGAGCCAAAGGCAGAGGCTTTAACTCACTCTGCCACCCAGGTGCCCAAGAAAATTTTTTTTTTAAGATTTTATTTATTTATTTGACAGACAGAGATCACAAGTAGGCAGAGAGAGAAGTGGAAGCAGGCTCCCTGCTGAGCAGAGAGCCAGACATGGGGCTCAATCCCAGGACCCTAGGATCATGACCTGAGCCGAACGCAAAGGCCCAGTGAGCCAAATTCACTGAGCCACTCGGGTGCCCCAGGAAGGGAAATTTTTTAAGAGTATTTTCTCTTTGAATCCATTTTGAGGTTTGGTTTGTGGTTCTTTCTGACTTCTCATGAAGATGGAATCTCTTCTGAGGTTGCTTGTCAGGAACCGCATATCCAATCGACCTATCTTGTTAGCAATAAATAAATAAATAAATAAAAGCTCAAGTGTTGGTATAAAGCTATTATGCTTTTCAAAATCCCGAACTATAATTCATGTATCATGGTCATTCTTTATCAAATCAAACAGGAGAGAGGTGGCAGAAATGCTCTTTCAGGTTAATGTTTTTACAAGGAAGATTGACTTATGAACCTACTTTGTTATTCCCTTCCATTCAATTTCCCTGTACCTCCTTTTCTATGAATTGTAACGGTAAACCATCATTATTTTTATTGTTGGCACATGAGAATTAGAGATCAATGCCCAAGTGAAAGCAGAAGGCAGGTTTATTAAAGCAACAGCACACTATCTAAGGGAGAGCAGGTGGTATTCCATGAGGTGGAGCTGGCCCTTACTTTGTTTTGGGATTGGATATTTCTTGGTCTTTTTGAAGTGGGAGGACCTTCAACATGCAGTGGATTGATCTCTAATGGAGGCTGCTTCCAATCATTTGGGGGACTCCTACCCCATGTTGGGAAAAGGAGTTGTTGTCATTTTTATTTTATTTGTTTCAGGGTTCCAAAATTCACTGTTTATGCACCACACCCAGTGCTCCATGCAAAATGTGCCCTCCATAACTCCCATTAACAGGCTTACCCAACCCTCTGCCCCCTCCCCTCAAAACTCTCAGTTTGTTTCTCAGAGTCTCTCATGGTCTGTCTCCCCCTCCAATTTCCCCCCACTCACTTCTCCTCTTGATCACCCAGTCTGTGTTATTCTTTATGCTCCACAATTAAGTGAAACCATATGAAAATTGACAATCTCTGCTTGAATTATTCCACTCAGGAAAATCTCCTCCAGTCCCGTCCATGTTGTTACAAAAGTTGGGTATCCTTCCTTTCAGAAGGAAGCATAATACTTCATTGTAAAAATGGATCATATCTTCTTTATTCGTTCATCCATTGAAGGTCATCTTGGTTCTTTCCAAAGTTTAATGACTGTGGCCATTGGTGCTATAGGTACAGATATCCCTTCTTTTCACTGCATCTGTATCTTAGGGGTAAATACTCAGTAGTGCAATTGCAGTGTCATAGGGTAGCTCTAATTTTAATTTCTTAAGGAGTCTCCACACTGTATCCCAAAGTAGCTGCACCAACTGGCATTCTCACCAATAGTGTAAGAGGGTTCCCCATTCTCCACATCCTCTCCAACACTTGTTGTTTATTGCCTTGTTAATTTTGGCCATTCTAACTGTGTAAGGTGGTATCCCAATGTGCTTTTGATTTGAATCTCCCTGATGGCTAATGATGATGACCATTTTCTCATGCATCTGTTTGCCATTTGTATGTCTTCTTTGGAGAAGTGTCTGTTCATGTCTTCTGCCCATTTTTTGACATGATTATCTGTTTTTTGTGTGTTGAGTTTGAGGAGTTCTTTATAGATCTTGGATATCAGCCCTTTATCTGTAATGTCATTTGTGAAAATCTTCTCCCTTTCCGTGGGTTGTCTCTTCATTTTGTTGACTGTTTCCTTTACTGTGCAGTAACTTTTGATCTTGATGAAGTCCCAAAAGTTCATTTTTGCTTTTGTTTCCTTTGTCTTTAGAGACATGTCTTGAAAGAATTTGCTGTGGCCAGTGTCCAAGAGGTTACTGCCTATGTTCTCCTCTAGGATTTTGATAGACTCCTGCCTCACGTTGAGGTCGTTTGTCCATTTCGAATTTATTTTTATGTATGGTATAAGAGAATGGTTGAGTGTCATTCTTCCAAACATAGCTGTCCAATGTTTCCAGCACCATTGATTGAAGAGGCTGTCTTTTTTCCACTGTATAATTTTCTCTGCTTTGTCAAAGATTTTTTGACCATAGAGTTGATGGTCCATATCTGGGCACTCTACTCTAATCCACAGGTCTACATGTCTTTTTAACCCACATAGCCACCCAGGTGCCCCTTTTAAGCTATTTTTTAAAAGTACAGTCATTCTTTTTTCTTAATATTTTATTTATTTATTTATTTTACAGAGAGAAATCACAAGTAGACGGAGGGCAGGCAGAAAGAGAGAGAGTGAGAGAGAGAGAGAAGCAGACTCCCTGCTGAGCAGAGAGCCTGATGCAGGATTTGATCCCAGGACCCTGAGATCATGACCTGAGCTGAAGGCAGTGGCTTAATCCACTGAGCCACCTAGGCGCCCCTAAGCTATTTTTTAAATCTCTGTTCCAATAACACTTTGATTGCCATATAAAGTTAACCACATCATCTTTTTTAGGTAAGTAATTGTACTTTTTATGTGCATAGTTATTTTGGACCATGAGTTCAGCTCCTCTTCGGATCATCAAATCTCTGTAAAGTCTGGGTATGCTAGGATTTTCTAAGCAACAATAAAATACATTTAAACCTGGTAGCTTAATTATAATAATGTTTTCTTTCTCAATCATTCACAATAGCATTACATTCTGAGTAGCTTCCTTCTATTTTGCAGCTATAGTGTTTGGAAAAACTTGAATTGTGATATGACTGTGATAATGTGAATTAGTCCGGGTTTTTCAGAGAATCAGGAAGAGAGAAAAAAAGAGGAAGATATTCTCCAGGGCCAACTCTAGAAGTGACTATTAAAACATCTGTCCAAATTCAATTGAACAAAACTCAGAAATGCCATCTCCAGTGAAATACAAAGAAGATTATATATAGATCTGGGCACACACTCACATTTGACCCAATGATGTACATCAGTGAAAGACTGAAGGCCAATCACCACTCCATGGGAGAATTTAAAAATAAATTTACTAATGAGGCCAAGAATTCAGAATCACAAATACTTCAGATCTAATAATAACTGCCTTCACTTGATGTTATTCTGTAACATAAATCCTACAATCAAGTTTTAATTTTAAATTCTTACAATTTTAAATTCTTAAATCTTTATGAAGAAGCATCATTTGGAGGGAGCAGTTTTCATAATTTAGCATCCATCAGCCTTTTTTTAAAGATTTCATTTATTTATTGGACACAGAGAGAGAGAGAGAGAGAGAGAGAGAGAGAGATTACAAGTAAGCAGAGAGGCAGGCAAGCAGGGAGGAAAGCAGGCTTCCTTTTGAGCAGAGCCCAATGTGGGGCTGGATTCCAGGACACAGAGACCATGACTTGAGATGAAGGCAGAGGCTTAACCCACCACCCACGTGATGAGAGAGACACTCAGGTGCCCCTCATCCATCAGTCTTAATTGTTTGGAGGAAAATGTGTGGATGAATAATGCCTTTGGGAGCTAATCTCTCTAAAGAATTTTCAAGTCTTTACCCCTTCAAGGTTTTTGCACAGTTCTGATAGCCTCTAAACATCCAGCTGATTTCTACAGTGACAGGCCTGTTAAAAACTGTCCTCAAACCAGGAATAGAGATTGAAACATACCAGTCAAGAGCAACTTTGAGTCTTTTAAGAAATTTATCATCATTTCTTTGTTTTTGGTTCATATCTGAAATAGTTCTATATTAAACTTGCATAATTTTTAAAGAGCTGACTTTGAAGGATGCATTCAGTTCCAGCTAGTTCCATATTTTGGCAAGAACTATAATTCTATATATAAAAAAATCATATTTTAGAGTGCCTGGGTGGCTCAGTGGGTTAAATTCCCTGCCTTCGGCTCAGGTTATGATTCCACGTTCCTGGGATTGAGTCCCACAGTGGGCTCTCTTCTCAGCAGGGAGCCTGCTTCCATTCCTCTCTCTCTCTGCCTGCCTCTCTGCCTTCCTGTGATCTCTGTCAAGTAAATAAATAAAATTTTTAAAAAAACATATTTTATACCAGTTATTCATGTTTATTAACTAAGATATCACAATACAAATAATACAAGCAGTTGATCTTTATTAATACCTTCAACCAAGATCAAAAAAATATGTCATATTTTCTCCAAAAATTTTATATCATCTAATAGGTCAGATATATATAAAATTACATTTAAAGTCTTAAAAATATCAGCAAATATTTTCATTTAAATGCAAATTTCAAAGAAAATCTACTTTTCCAAACACGACTTTTTATCCTATATTTTTTTTAAATTTGTCAATATCTGATAAATTGTTTAGCGAGACTATAAATGTTAGATCAAAAAAATGATTAATAGATGTAGGTTCAAAATATTATGTTCCATTAAAAATGATTTAGTCTTTGATGAACATCTGTTTGGTAATGTGTTGTATCCAAATATAGTAAATTAATGACATATATAAAATTATAGGGAAATGACACTTTCAGTTCCATTATGAGTAGAGCTTTTAAAATGCTATTTGTCACAACCTGTCATCTTGTCATTATGTAGCATTATGTAGCATTTAAAAAATGTATACTCTTCACTTTGAAGTCTTTTAGAAATCTAAAATATGACTTTCTATGGATTCTGTTTCCATATTCCTTTATTGCCACTTTGAAAAAATCCACATGCTTTGATTCAAAGGTAATAAATTCATCTTATTTGGAAAAATGATGTTTACTTTTGTTCTCTCACCCTTAGCAGGTGGTTTCATTTTAGCACACTTCAGAGTTATAATTTTATGCTTATTAAAAACATTTATTATGATCTACATAGATGAATGAAATTTTTATTTTATTAAATTATTTGCCAAAAAATCTGTAATTTTAAAAAATGTATTTCTTTTGAAGGGTTATTTTAGAGCATTCAGAGAGGATCTAGGAGTGTGGTATTATGCAATTTTTAAGTAGGTTTGAAATGGTTATTCATATGATTGTTTCTTTGAGGCTTTTGCTTATTTTGGGTTTTTTTGTCTTCTTTTGTCTTATTTTGTTCATTATATGCTATAAAATATTTTGAAAGTAAATTTAAGGTATGTTTTACATAGTTTATTTTTTGAAAAAAATATTGAAATGACTTATGAAATTCAGTATATTCTCAACATTAATTTATTCTGAAATTTACCAATTGTCTACTGTTTATTATATGGCAGATATTACTTCAGACTACACTGGTAAATGAAATACTTGGATTTGTAGAACGTTTATTTTAATGGGTGAGACAATTAAAAGCTATAAACCTGAATAAAAATTGCATAGTGCATTCAAAAATGATGAGTGCAATGGGGAAAAAGAAAAATTAGATCAGGATGAGAAAAATCGAGGTTGCTAGGCAGGGGATGGGGAGGTAAGAATTTTAATAGGAAGATCAGGGTAGTTACAATGAAGCTGACAATTGAACAAACGTATGGAAAGGTGATGAATTTGCCCAGAACTATCAGCAATAAGGTCACTCCAGACAAAGGAATTGGCTATCTTGAAGGCCATTAGGTTGGATCATGCCTGGCATATCTGAGGAATAGCAAGGAGGCCACTGTGAGGGACTGAAGAGTAGCAGGGAAAGAGGCCACAGAGGTTAAATGAGTGGCTAGATCATGTAAAAGCTTAGAAGTCATTGTAAAACTGTGGCTTTATATTTGAAAACTTACTGTGTGATAGAATTTCTACTAATAACTGAGAGTTCAAATGTCCATAAAATTTCAAGGATTCTTATTCTAGGAAGACAGAATAAAGAAAAAGAGTTCATATTTTCACATGGTGTAACAAATGCTTGGAGATCCAAGTGTAGGAAGCTATGGGAGCACAGAAGAAGGCACTAAAATCACACCAATATATTTGATGACTGTGACTTTATATAAATTTGTATTTTCTAGATTTTTTTAATAGTCATGGAATCACACAGTATATTCTATTCATTGCCTGGCTTTTCTTTTCTCAGCACCATTACTTTGAGAATCTCCAATTGTAAATAGTTCATTTTGATGTTGAATAGTAATCTCTTTAATGAATAGATCATAATTTGTCTTTGCTCTATTGATGGACATTGATGAACATTTCTACTGTTTTCAATTCTTAAAAATAAAGCTGCTATGAAATTCATATACAAGTCCTTGTACGAACATAGCGTTTGTTTATCTTGGTTAAATGCGTAGAAGTAAAATGGCTATTGGTGTAACTGCAACGTATTTTGCATTTAAAAAAATTTTCAAACTATTTTCCAAAGTGGTGGTATCATGATATATGCCAACAACAGTTTAGATTTTTTGTTGCTTCTCAATCTAGCTCAGACGAAGTAAATTAGCCTTTATAATTTTAGCCATTTTAATAGATATGTAAGCATGTCTCATTATGATTTTAATTTGTATTTCTTTAATGTCTAAATGTTGAGAAATTTGTCATGTGCTTATAAGCCATCCATATCCTTTTGGTGACATGTCTCTTCAATAATTTTCTTCATATGTAAAATTGGATACTCTGTTTGGTTATTAGTAAGGTATTTTATTTTTATTCATTTTTTAATAAACAGAGTAGATGTCCATTATCAGATATATAATTTGCAAATCCCTTCTCCATCATTATGGTTTCTCAATGGAGCTTTGATAGCTGTGTCTTTCAAGAAATATGCTAATTCTTTCCTGGTACACGGAGGTATGACTAGAGCATTATCAATGTTGACCTTTGCAAACAAAATCATGGCTTAAGATATATGTAGTCTTCGGTTGTTGGGAGTGTTCTGTAATATCAAACATATCTAGTTAGTTGATAATTTTGTTCAAGTCTTACATATCTTACCAATTTGATGACCATTTGTCTATATAATCTCAAAATAAAGGTGTTGAGACTTTCTTCCATTTCTCTTCTAAGGTAGAAGTTATGATTTTTGTTCTTAGTTTTTCCCTATATATCCCCAAATCTGTTATTAAGTATTAAAAGTCAAGAATTATTATACTCCCTGATAAATTCATCCTTTTACTCCTCTGTAATTTTGACTTGATCTTTATGTCTGATAATGAAATTTGCTTTAAAATCACTTTTCATTATCTTGATATAACCACCAAAGTTATAGTGTTATTAGTGTTAATATAGCATAGTTTTTCTTTTACTTTATAAAGCACTTCTATATTTAATCCTGAAAAAAAAAAACCAACTTTTTAGCACTGGAAGCATCTTTCTAAATTATCTTTTTTTTTTTTTTTAAATGAAGCAGTAGCCATTTTTGTTAAGGGACCTAAACTGAAAGTAGGTTTATTTATTAATTTATTTAGTAAAGATTTTATTTGTTTATTGACAGCAAGAGAGAGAGAGAGAGAGGAAGCACACAAGCGGGAGGAATAACGTGCAAAGGGAGAGGAAGAAGCAAGCTCCTTGTGGTGCAAGTAGTCCCATGCAGGGCTGGATCACTGCAATCATGACCTCAGCCAAAGGCAAACATCTGCTTAAAGAACTGAGTCATCCAGGCACCCCTAGAAAATTAAAAAAAAAAAAAAGAACTTTTAAAAACATTTTGTTTCTTTTTTTTTTAATATTTTATTTATTTGACAGACAGAGAGACAGGAAGAGGAACTATAAGCACGGCAGAGGGAAAAGGAGAAGCAGGTTTCCTACTGAGCAGAGAGCCTGAATTGGGGCTCCATCCCAGGACCCTGGGATCATGACCTGAAAAGAAGGGACACTTACGGAGGAAGCCACCCAGACACCTCTTTCCTTTGTTTTTAAAATATGGCAACTGATGCTTCCCAGCCATGAGAAGCATATTACCCATTGATTAAATCTTTGATAACAACCTATTTAAAGAGGTGTGTAAATATATACTTACTCAGATTTATACACTTTGTGTTTTCTTCATAGTTTGGGGCTGGACCCCATGGTCACAACACTGCTTCCAGTCTTTGCCTTCCCATCTGTTGATACCAGGCATTTGGTCAGCAAAGCAAATTAGAATCATAATTAATAAGCCCTTGGCACCATATCTCTGGAGCAGGGGTTGCTCTTAGCCAAGGCCCAGAGCAGTTGACCTCCCCTCGCTAGTGCTATAGCCCCAAGGACTAGGTCCCTGCCACCAGAACTCAGTCTTACATGTTATGCTAAGCAGACCAAAACCGGAGAGCTCCGACAGCTTTCACTGGCATGCCTCATCTCCCACTCCCTCGACGTCCCGGCAGTACCAGATGCCAGGGAGGGGTCTTGGTCCAACATATGGGAGGGAAGGAAGTAGCCACGAGCAAGTACCTGCCTCTCTGTGCCTTTCTTTCATGAGCAGGTTGTAAGGAGGAGGAAGAGGAAGGGGAAGAGAGGTGAACTTCAAGGGGGTGAAGGCCTCAGGTAGGCAGCTGGCTCCTGCCAGTAGGAAAGGGACAAAGGAGAAGGCAGTGAGTCTTTCAGGGAGGGTTGGGGGTAATGGTTACAGGTTATGACGGAATCTGGACAGGAGTAATAGGGATACTAGTCATTTGAGTCCACCATTGGCAAGCTGCGCTGGGTGTCAGGGCAGATAGGCCTCCCTGGGCAACGGCACATGAGAGAAGGTGGAATTCTTCTCTGAGGAGCAGGTGGAGCTTTGGGTGTTGGGAAAGCATAGACAGTACAGTTCCAGGGCCAAGGACAGGTCCGGGTTCTCCTGGTTGGAGGTCAAGGCCACAGTATGATCCAGGTCTTCTACCAGCAGCTTGAAGGTACCACATGCCAGCCTCTCCTAATTAATGTATTATTATTGTATTGTATTATTGTATAACTCTCTGGTGCACTTATTGGCTTATCCATCAAATGACTCCTTCAGCAGCTTGAGAACCACCTCCACAGGCACTCCAGGATATGGGAGGCTTCCAGAGTGAAGATTTTGCACAGGATCACCCCAAAAGACCAGAAGTCACTCTCGTGGATGTAGATCTGGACAAATATGGTCTTAGGGATCATCCACTTCACAGGCAGTCCACAGTTGGTTGTTTTTATAGTAACTGATGTGGTGATATCTCTGGCAAGGCTGAAGTCTGAGATCTTCATCATGTTGTCCTTTGTCACCAGCACTTCCCTGGTGGCCAGGTCTTGGTGTTTGCCTTCTTGGAGGCAAGGTACTCCATGCCTCAGGCTACCTGATAGGCACAGGATACCAGGTCCTTGGAGGAGAGTTGCTCTGCTGCATTGTGGCTGATATTGTAACAGTACTCCAGGTCAGGAGGCCTCTGGGCCTGCAGGTACTCCTGTATGTTTTCTTTGGAGGCATATTGCGTGAGAGTGTACGAAGGACCGTCCTGTGTGCAGGACCCAGCAGGTTGATGGTGTCCTTGTGCTGTCCAATCATCTTCATCATCTCCATTTCTGAGATTAGGTTTGACAGGTCTTTCTCTGTTGCATCTGACTTCAACATCTTCACAGACACTTTAGTCAAATGGTTGGATTTGTCTTTGTCCAGCCCAATGGCCTCCTCCAACACCACCTGCCCAAAGTAGGCCTGTCTTAGGGGTCTGCCTAAACTGCCTACAATCGGCCTGTCTCAAGGCAGTTATGAACTCTAGATTATCCTCAAAAACATTAAACCACAAGCTAAAAATTCTCTTCACTAGATCTCTGTCGCAGGTCTAATTTTCTTATCTTTCATCACTTACCTTTTTCCTGATTCTTATTTTCAGTATAGTTTATTTTGCTTCCAAGTGTTTCCCCTGGTTTCTGTATGCTGTTTCAGAGGGAAGAATTATCCTGTCATAAAATTATTTCTTGAGCATTCATTACATCTCTCAGTTAAAATGGGTTCTTTTATGGTATTGATTCATTTGAGTTTTCTCAAAATGGGAAGAATTTTCAAAATGGTGTTTTCCTCAAGGTTCAGAGTATGTCTTAGCCTCATCTTTACTCTTTTTTAATTCACTTTTCAAATTCTTGTCCCTCTTTTTATCTTTTTAAATTTAAATGTTTTATTTTTACTACTCTTTTATTTGAGTATAGTTGATATTCAGTGTTACATTGGTTTCAGGTTTTCAATATCTCCATACATTATTCTATGATCACGACAAATATAGCCACCATCTGTCACCATATAACACTATTATAATATCATTGACTATATTCTCTACACTGTCCCATATCTCTTTTTAAAATCTCTGATTTTTATGTTTTCTGTTATTCCAATGTTCGACCATCATTTTACTTGGATAATTTAATAAAATATGCCTGATTACACACTCTTTGCTGAAAACCATAGCATTGGATTAATAGTAGTCTTCTTCTTCTTCTTCTTTTTTAATTAACATATAATGTATTATTAGCCCCAGGGGTACAGGTCTGTGAATCACCAGGTTTACACACTTCACAGCACTCATCAAGCACATACCCTCCCCAATGTTCAAAACCCCACCACCCTCTCCCTACCCTCCCCAACCCCCGGGCAACTCTCAGTTTGTTTTGTGAGATTAAGAGTCTCTTATGGTTTGTCTCCCTCTCGATCCCATCTTGTTTCATTTACTCTTTTCCAGTCCCCCAAACCCCACACATTGCACCTCCATTTCCTCATATCAGGGAAAACATATGATAGTCTCTTTCTCTGGTTGACTTATTTTGCTAAGCATAATACCCTCTAGTTCCAGCCATGTCATCGCAAATGGCAAGATTTCATTTCTTTTGATGGCTGCATAGTATTCCATCATATATATATATATATATATATATATATATATATATATATTATTCATTTGTTGATGGGCATCTAGGTTCTTTCCATAGTTTGGCTATTGTGGATATTGTTGCTATAAACATTTGGTGCACGTGCCCCTTTGGATCATATAGTAGTCTTCTTTACCTCTATCAGAACCCCAGGAAGCTTTATTTATTTATTTACTCACACAAATGGGTGATCCAACACATCTTTTTTTGATGTTCAAATGTATTATAATGTCTTACCGCTTAACACTATGCTTACTGCTCTCTTTCACTGTCTGACTAAATCCTCATCATCACTATGCCATTTAATCAGAAAGAACATTTGAACTCAGAATTCTCTCCATATCAGGGAATGAAGACTCCACCCTTCTGTTTGTGCAGGTAAAATAAATGTTGATATTGTCTGTCCTGCACATACCCCATCCTGTTCACCAGAATATTCACCATCAAAATAGATACAAAATAAAAACCATACCTCACCACTTCTATTACCACCCAGTATGCTAAAAACACCATCATATGTTCCTGAATTATTGACTTGATTGATAACCCCACTTCCACACATACTGCACTCCTTTCTCCCTGCAAATTTATTTTGGTACAGCAACTTACCTAAAAATCAAGTCAGATGATTTTATTCTGCTTTTGAAAGTCTTTTGGTATCTTCCCCTTTCATATTAAATAAAAACTGAAGGCGTTTCAATGTACTAGAGGGTCATACATCAATACGTTCTTCCTCTCTCCACCACTATGAACTCCTGATTGGCCTCCTTGTTTTTCCTCAAAAGTAACAGACCAGCTGTTCACACAAAGTCTATATACTTACTTGCTCTGCCTAGAGCAATCTTTTCCTTTAATATTTGTATAACACCCTCCTTCACTTCCTGGGTATTTGTGCAAATGAGTAAAAAGCCTGTATTAAGTGGATATTTTAAAAGCTAAATGAATGGCTTAATAGATGTATATAGGGGGAAAGGGAACATATTTTCCACGGTTTAGAAGTGGAGTTCTTTTATAGAGTTCTTGTACAAGCCTACACTATTGAACGATAATGCGCAGTTGTACATTCCAATTATACAAACACTTTGGTAATTTATATCCTTTTTTTGTAATTCATGACTGGATCATTTAATTCCTTAGGAGCATTATAGCATTTCAACTTTTCATGTTCAATAAACTTATTGGGGTTGCTCCCTTTTTTATTCAAATGGAGAAATAGTCATGATTTCATCTAAAGAAAGTGTTATTGATTGTGTTGTTTTCCAGGAATGAGTCGCACATGCTAGTTTAAAAGTTTTGTTAAATTCCCAAGTGTGTCACCGATAAAAGCCTTTTGTAGATTAGTAACTTGATCAAAACAGAAAAGTTATGTAACACTCAATTGTTATACTATCTTTGTTTCCATCTTGCATTGTAATAACACCCATCTTAACTCTATTTAAGACAAGTCATCGCCAGATGGCTTTCTGGCATTGATTGCATGATATGAAATCTAGTATAACTAAAAGTTTTTGGTTTTAGTAGCCTATAAATCAATTTAGAAAAATATATGTATTTGAATATAAGGTAAAGTTTTAAATTATTTGGCAGTAGTAAACTAAACTTTTTTTTGGTAAATTTTTATTTTCTAAAATTTCATTGGGCTCTTTTGCAAAAAGAAACAAGTTACAAAAAATTAAGTTTTATTTACCCCAATTCAAAATTATTAGGAATATAATCATAGAGGTTGAAGTATTTAAAATATTGAACCCCAAATATTTTATTAGGTAAATTCTTGAATGCTGAGCATTCACTGTTAAAATATACTACTACTATTGATAGACTGGTAGAAGCCTAAAATCAAATATTTATTAAATATTTATATCCATATCTTTTCATGGCTTGGTTCATTTCTCTAGCATTAAATAAGATTCCATTGTTTGCATGTACTACACTTTATTTGACCTTTCACCTATGGAAGGATATCTTGGTTGCTTCCAAGCTTGTGTCAGTAATGAATAAAACTACTATAGACATCTTTGTGGGTATAGGTTTCATCTTCTTTGGATAAATACCAAGAACTGCTACTGCTGAATCATCTGGCAAGAATATGTTTAGTTTTGTAAGAAACTGCCAAGTTGTTTTCCATTCCTTATTCTCAATAGACATGGAAGAACATTCCTGTTGCTCCACATCCTCACCAACATTTCGTGTTCTGTTGTCAGTGTTCTGGATTCTGGGTACGTACTGGTGTCTCTTTTTTGTTTTAATTTGCATTTTCCTGATGACATATGATGTGAAGCATCTTTTTATATGCTTATTTGCCATCTGTAATATTTTCTTTTGTGAGGTATCTGCTAAAGTTTTAAGGGGTCTTTGTGTCTTTTTGATTAACAGTCCTTTGCCAGATGTGTATTTTGCAAATTTTTTCTCACAGTCTGTGCTTTGCCTTTTCATTCTCTTGGCATTGTTTCACAGAGTAGACATTTTTAAATTCAGTGCTTGTGCTTTTGTAGCTAAAGTTATTTCCAAAACCAAGGTCATTTAAATTTTCTTCTATATTACCTTCTACATGTTTCATGTTTAGGTTTATAATTTAATCTGAGTTAATTTTTGTGAAGAGTGTATGATATCTGCCTGGATTTATTTTATTTTATTATTTATTTTATTTTTATTTTATATTTTTACATTTAGCTTCACCATTACTCCAGAACCATTTGTTTGAAAGATTGTATTTTGCTCTCTTGTATTGCTTTTGCTTTTATATTAAATATAAAATATAATTGATAATATATATTCTGTTCCTTTAATCTAGTCTTTCTGTGGTATTACAATATCTTGCTTCCAATTATCGTTATGGTATACTTTTTTTAAAGGTTTATTTATTTATTTGACAGAGAGAGAGATCACAAATAGGCAGAGAAACAGACAGAGAGAGAAATGAGGAGAAGCAGGCTCCCTGCTGAGCAGAGAGCCCAATACGGGACTCGATCCCAGGCCCCTTCGATCCCAGGCCCCTGGGATCATGACCTGAGCCAAAGGCAGAAGCTTAACCCACTGAGCCAACCAGGCGCCCCATGGTTATGGTAAACTTTGAAGTCAGTCCTCAGGCTTTGTTCTCCTTCAACACTATGTTGACTATTGTGAGTCTTTGCCTCTCCATATAAACTTTAAAATATGTTTGTTAATATTAAAAAAAAAAAAAGAACTTGATGGAGTGCATTAATTGTATAGATAAACTTGGAAACCAGTGACCTCTTGAGCTTAGCAGGAGATAGACCATGGACATCAGTTGTCACAGTGGTGCCTCTGGCAGAACCTATTGCAAATCCCTAGGCAAAATGAGACCTCAAGGATCTGAGAGATGTCTAAGAAGTACTTGATACATCCCTTGGGTATGGTTTATTAAGTGTCCACCTGTCTGAAAGCTGGGGAATCTAGATAAGGGAGGGAAAATTAGTTATGATAAAACATATCAACAAACATTAATAAATGTTGTAAAACTAATTGTCATGGCTCATATACAATATGACCAACAGAGGGACCATCAAAAGGAAAGCATCAGTTATGTTTATTGTGAAATGTTTTATTCAAAATAAAGCAATGAGAGGGGAAGACACAATGAGAAAATTACCATTTCTTAAATGGTAACCTTCTTACAAAATGGAATAGGGTTTATATTCTAAGTAGTATATTGAAAAGTAAAACATTGGGGTGCCTGGGTGGCTCAGTGGTTTGGGCTGCTGCCTTCGGCTCGGGTCATGATCTCAGGGTCCTGGAATTGAGCCCTGCATCGGGCTCTCTGCTCCGCAGGAAGCCTGCTTCTCTCTCTCTCTCTCTCTCTGCCTGTCTCTCTGCCTACTTGTGATCTCTGTCTGTCAAATAAATAAATAAAATCTTTTTAAAAAAAGAAAAGAAAGGTAAAACATTAAAAAATAAAATTTAAATTTAAAAAAATTATGTAATTTTTAAAAAAGGTTAAAAAGAGCAGAACCATTTTTCTTATAACTGGAAAATACATTGTATATATATCTATCAAAAATAACTTGTCGGGTTCCTGGGTGGCTTGTGGGTTAAGCCGCTGCCTTCAGCTCAGGTCATGATTTCAGGGTCCAGGGATGGGGCCCCACATTGGGCTCTCTGCTCAACGGGGAGCCTGATACCTCCTCTCTCTCTTTGCCTGCCTCTCTGCCTACTTGTAATCTCTCTCTCTGTCAAATAAATAAATAAAATCTTTAAAAAAAAATAACTTGTCATGGGGGCACCTGGGTGGCTCAGTGGGTTAAAGCCTCTGCCTTCGGCTCAGGTCATGATCCCAGAATCCTTGGATAGAGTCCCACATGGGGCTCTCAGCTCAGCAGGGAGCCTGCTTCCCCCCTCTCACTCTGCCTGACCCTGCCTACTTGTGATCTCTGTCAAAGAAATAAATAAAATCTTTTATAAAAAATTTTAAAAAAATAACTTGTCATGTCTGGAATCAGGAGCATATGGAAAAAAATAATATCTGAGGACAATACTTCTGCCATGTTTTGTGCCTTGTTAATATTTTTAAACAGTCAGGCAACTTTTAGCTTTATTGAAATACCTACTAAGAGACTAGCAGTGCCTTTTGGAGCCCTATGACTATAAAAAGTACTTGCAAATATTCAAAATGTTTACTATGGTGTCACTATATAGGGCCACCACCAAGCATGTTTCAGAAGTAAGCATAACTGTTACTCTTCTGTAAGGCAAAAGGGCATGTTTTCAGGAGTTCCATCTGCTGTACCAGGAAGTGAATCAAGTAATGAATTTTTTCTATAAAATAATTCACTTTTCAATTTAACATTCCTCATTCCACATTATAATAATAAAAACTAGGAGGAGACTAAAACAAACAAACAACTACAACTACAACAACCAGCTTTTCCTTCAGTGGAAAAGTAAATAGAACCTTATGAGTAGCCTGAAATTTATTTTTAAATATTTTTAAGATAAGCGTTTTTGTTAGAAAACCATATATTTTATATAGCTAAGAAATAACAGGCAAAGTTTTATTAACGTCTAAAAAGTCTAGTTACTTCTATTTATCTATTAACTCATCTCTTTATGAAGTAGAACATGATCACACCTATTGTATCTACCCAAGTTTGTATGCTTTGGTTATTTTATGTTTGCTATTTCCTTGCTTAATTTTTACAATATTTGATACATAATAGTATCTTTAAGTCCATCTACGGTTTCACAGAATTTGTTTGAACTTCATCAATATGTACAATACTTTTTGCACGTTGATTAAAAATTACGAGATATGGGGGCTCCTGGGTGGCTCAGTGGTTT
The DNA here is from genome assembly GCF_964662115.1 of Mustela nivalis. NCBI lineage: Eukaryota > Metazoa > Chordata > Mammalia > Carnivora > Mustelidae > Mustela > Mustela nivalis. The sequence continues at coordinate 22,754 of NW_028133916.1, read as the reverse complement.
AGGCCTCTGCCTTCGGCTCAGGTCATGATTTCAGGGTCCTGGGATGGAGCCCCACATCGGGCTCTCTGCTCAGCGGGGAGCCTGCTCCCCCACCCCTCTCTCTGCCTGCCTCTCTACCTACTTTTGATCTGTCAAATGGGTAAATAAGATCTTTCAAAAAAGATTTACTAGGTGTGAAATATACCGAGGCTATGGGAAGGAAAATGATTTCACCTGGTCTGACTAGGAAGTGGTTGAAGCCTGAATTAAAGTGCTACAAAAAGAGTCAAGACCTGGGAAATATATGGGTAAAAAATCCCTAGAAAAACAGCAATAATAACGGGCTGCTCTGTATTGATCCAGATCCTGCGGTAGGCAAAGAAGAGCTGGTTTTAGCCAGAGGATGATCTCCGTTTGTCTTCATGATCTGGCATTTCCTGCAAGCCAGGCATGGGGCTCTGCACTAGAGCTGCAAATGCTGGGAAGCCCTCACTGTCCCTTTTCTCTTCTCAGGGGGACAACGGGCATGTCCATGGTGCAGTGTGACAGGTTTTACCACAGGGAGATAAAAGACTGCCAAGGGTAGGTTGGAGCTGGGAAAAGGCACTTAGGAACAGATTTTGAGGGGAGGTGATAGACAAGGGCAAAGCGAAGAATGGGGATGAGTGTGTCACTTTCAAAGTGCCAGGAGGCAGCACAGTGCATTCGGGAATCTACAGCAAGTTCAGGACAACGGGCAGCTGATCTGGCAGCATCACCTGGGGATGGAGGCTGAGCCCCGGGGTTAACACTGGGGGTGAGCTGGTTTGTATACTATGCCGAGAAGGTGAGGTACTACACTGTGGGGGCACAGGGAGCTACCGGAGGATTTCAAATATCAGAATCGTAACCATCATAGAGTATTTAATTGCAACCTAGCTTTCATCAAGTGTAAGATGCACTATAGTTTATGTTCGACTAAGAAAGAGAAATGCTGTCAGTTAAACTAGGATATGTCACAAAGTGCAAGAGTTATTAGAATGGGGGGGGAGGACAAATCTTAGAACAAGTAAACTGTGGTACTAGAATAATTAAGAAAGGTCGAACACTTGGATCAACTAAAAAAGTGATTATTGCTTACCATGTGCCCCAAACTATATTAAGTCTTAGAACAAGAGACGATTTCATCTTGATGCCCCGAAGCTGTTAGACCCAAGGTACAGAGGGCAGTAGCCAACGACAAGCAGGCCCCAAGTGCCATGTGCAGACTCGAAGAGCAACTGCCTTTGAGAGAGGAAACGGTTGAGAGTGGGCTTTCTGAGGAAGAGAATTACTAGCTGGGAAAGTAGGAACATTGACACAGAATCAGAATTGATGCCCCTACGTGACTGAGTTGGTGAAACTTCCCTTCTAAGACATCTTGAGGCTCCTCAGAAATGTATTCTTCATTTTGGACGGAACATTCAGGATAAATATGATCTGTTCGAGTTCCTGGTTCTCTCATCAGGTCTGTTTCTTAGGATTCACTGGCACAAGATAAGGGTTTTGATAGTCCAGGGTAAATCCTGACAAAAGCAAAGCACGGTATCTATGAAAAACTAACCACTCAGAAGAGAACAACAGATAAAAGGCCAGGCCGACCTGTCCCTGCAGGATAGGTAAGGTTGGTCTGGCAACAGGGGTAGAGGGGAAGTGCCCATCCTCTGCTAGAAGATCTAGAGAAGACCCCTTCCGGAGAGACCACCAGGAGAGGAGAGCAGTAGGTGCTGATGATGAAGAATATTTTAATCAGCAGATAAGGTCAAAATGACAAAGTTCCAGGATCAGAGTAAACATATGGGATTAAAAAATAAAAATTAAAAAAAAAATTTTTTTTTGAAAGGACTTTTTTTTTTAAAGGACTTTAAACAAAAGTCCTTTTTAAGAGACAGTTGGCTGTTTAAACCAAAAGTACAACTCACTGAGAGAATCGCCGCATTATTTATTGGGGTAGAAAGGACCTGGAATGCAGAAAGACCCATTCTGCAGAAGAAAAAATAGAATCACTAACAGGCCTCATGCCTTGCACAGCCAGGGGCTAGAATCCCTGCCTCATGAGACCCTGTGCTAGAAGGCCGCTAGAACCATCTCAACTATGTTCGTTTTCCTTGGAAGCCAACAAGTGTTTGCCAGGTTAAGAGCACGGTAACAATCAGTCACGTTATGTTATAATGATTGTCGGTATCTTTAAAAGCCTTGTCAAGTTTCTTTTTGAGTAACCCTCACCCACACTTAGAGAAATTTACCTGTGGTTCACCTCTTTGAAATACCTCATTGTTGTTTCACATTTACAATACCCAAAAAAAAAAAAAAAAAAAAAAAATTTTTTATTAACAAAGTGTTCAGAAGGGGGCGCCACTGTAAACAATGAGAGTTTTCGCTGCCCTGACAGTTTTGTTGCAGAAACAGCAGAAAGCACTCAGGTCAGACACAGCCAAGGGCTGGAGGGATTTTTAAAATTACAAAAACCGAACCAAATCAAACCAAAACAAAAATCAAAACCAATGTCCAAGATTTCAAGTTTGCTACTAAAGGTATGACATTCTCCTAAGACATGCGAGTGACTTGATCAATATATTTATATATTTATATTTGAAGAAGAAGGAACTATTTGATGCAGCAAAACCATAGTGCAAGGACCAATGCCGCGCTTCCCAGAGTACCCCAAGCTCTTTTTCTAGAATGGCCATATGCGTATGCATCAGGCGTCCTCTTTTCACTCCCTTTGTGGATCACCTACCATGGAGGTCATGGAATAACCAATAACCAAAAAAGAAACAAAAAACCAAAACATCCAGGTCTAAGTGATTCGTGGGTGCCATCATGCAATGGCGGACCCTGCCTGGAGAGGAGGAGACTGCTTAAACAGATGGCGGGCAAGCATCTCAGCCCAGGCCTGTGCTGGGGAAGCTGGTTCCCGGCTTTGGGCACAATCAGGAAGCCAGCGAAGTGACCCGAGAGTGCAGCCGGGGTTTAGGGCTGATGATCTTTTTGCAGCCAGGCAGCAGGTGGACACCCGCTCGGGGAGCCAGGCTAGGAGGCCGCTCAGCGCTGGCGCTGGCCACCCTCGCAAGCCCCCCGGGCTTTCCAGGAGCCCGTGCCCCGGGCCCGCGCCTCAGGACGGAGGGGGAGGGGGAGGGGGGCGAGGGCGTGGGCGGTCCGGAGAAGGGGCTTTGCTAATTGCAGAATCCGGGAGTGAGCTCGCGGAGGACGCAGCGTAGAGTCTGAGAGGAGGTGGAGGAGCTGGCGGAGGACGGGCGCGCAGCTCCGCTGTGCTCTGCTGCAGCCCAGTCCGCACTGCAGGACACCAGCACTCCCGGGCTCCAGCCCAGCTCCTGAGGCCGCGCTGTCCCGCTCCCACGGCCCGGCCCGCTGCCCCGCCCTGCCCCATGGCTTCTCAGGACGACCCTCTGCGAGCAGGTAAAGTGACACCGCGCTGCGCCCTCACCTGGAGCAGAAAGCGCGGGCCGCGAGCTCGCGGGGGTGTCGGGACCCAGCCTCCCGCGACCCCCGGGGCAGCGGGACAAACCCGGACGACGCGCCGCACCCGGGTCCCCACGGGGTCGGGCTGGGGATGGAGCCAGGCGAGGTGCCCCCCGCAGCGAGCGCAATAGCCCCCTTCGTTTGGCACCCCCACGCGCGTGTGCCGAGGACCCCCTTCCCTCATCCCGAGCTGTGGCCCCGCCACTTTTGTACTGGACTTGGGATCCCAGGTAGAAACTAGTCCCTCAGACCTCCCTGGCAGCAAGGAGCACAGGGAGGGATTCTCAGTTTTTCCACCCCCCCCTTCCCCCCTCCTCCTTTGGCTCTTCATCTCTCCACATTCACAAGCCTTCTGGCCTCCCTTTCCTCTCCCCATTGTCACTTTTATTAATTGGTTTTGTTCTGCATGTTGACCCGCAGAGCGATTTCATGAATGAATATACATACAGGAAACTGAGTCGGAGCCCACCTGTGGAGGCCTTTCATTAGAATGGTCTCTGGTTCTAGCCTCAGTTCAGAATACTGCCTGTACCTGAGGACCGAGTCCAGATGTTTCTTTCATCTCTGACTTGAATTTGAAATCCTCCTCAGACTTCAGCCTCCGGGATTGCTCCTGTCCTTGCTCTCCCACTGTCTCGGTGAGGATCCGCCATGAGTGTTGAACACAGGAATGAATGAATGATATATACCCCAGGTCGCTGGGGCTTTTTCTTGTTTTGCTGAGGTTGGAAAGTCTTGGGAGAGACCCCCTGTATGCAGATACAGAGCTGCATGCAATTGTTTAGATAAACGTGTTCCCCACTTAATTGCTTGGGCATTGAACATTTCGCCCTTAACCTGTGGCTTGAGCAGTTAGGAGGATACAATCTGGAGGTGAATCAGAAGATGGCTGAATCCACATGGTGGTGGGCTGGGTTTGGGAGATTTTCCTGGAGATTCTAAAGAAGATCTAAATTCTTTCAATGGGGAGTGGTAAACATTTTATCAATGGGAGATGGAAAATAAATTGGTTAACCTTTCCCTCCCCCTCAAAACCCATTATTTGAAAAAACAAAAAAGGAAGTGAAGGGAGAAATCCTCCCACTCCCATGCCCACTCACCTCCATAGCCACCTCCTCTTCCAAGAACTAACAGACAAGGTGCCAAGAAGTGTTAGGTACCAGCAGTGCAGCAGTGGTCTCAGAGCTCATTCAAGGATCATGGTGAAAGGCATTCAAAGAGATTGTGGGGGCACAGGGATCTAATTAAGGGGGACAAGTTTAAGGTTTGCCTGGTCCCCTAAAAATTAATGGCACTAGAGAAGATGAGCTTTGGGAACTATAGCTTAATGGATACAACGTGTAAAAAGCTTCAGTGAGTCATGGTGGGAAGAGGCCATGAGGGCAGCAAAGACAGTCTTAGATGATGTTATTAATAGCACTACAGGCTCTAGATTTCCTGTGGTGGTGTTCTTGGCAAGACCAGCGTGGCCAAAGTGGATACTCACAACCTGGAACAGAGGGTCTTGGAGATCCCAGCAAGTGTGGTATGATGAGAGTGTATAATGATAGGAGGTGTCCTTTGGAAGGACTGTCTTCTTGACTTTAATAGGGAGAACCCAAATCTGTAGGTGAAATCTTCTTGGCTACAAAGAAGGCCGAGGCCTCCTAAGGTCAAGGTCTCCTCGTCACTTGCAAAGATGTCGAAGAACATATTCAGACATTTCAAAGATGTCCTCATGTCCATCCGTTCCCACTCTGGAATTCTATCAATAAGGTGAGAGTTCCTCTAGTTGGAAAAAAGATCTAAAAAGACTTCCATTTCTCATGTAATTTCTGTAACCTCCAGGACACACCCACCTACTCCTTCCAGGGCTGTAATGAAGCTACAGCTGGTGCCAATTTGTGGAACTCATTAAAGGCTATTTTCCCTTATATACCCCCGGACCAAGTTCCCATGCTCCCTCACCTGATTTCCTGCACTCACCTCCCACCTGGTGTGTTCACACCTGCACGTGCCTTTTACCAACCCCTTTGCCAAAAGGCAGCCAGAGTGACCTTTCAAAGACCTATCAGTTCCTGGCATTTGTCTCCATAGAAAACTGCACTGATCTTCTAACAAATTCTCAGTCCTCCAAAGGCATCCATAATCCTCCCATCCGTCTCTTCTTACCCTTCCAATTGACTGATGCCTGTTCTGCCCTGTCTTTCTGCCCTTCAACCACGCTGCCTCCCTCTTCCTGTGGAGACCCCTCATGGTGCCTGCCTCCAAGCACACGTGATTCCCATTGATGGGAAGACCCTCTTCCTCTCCCCCCTCTCCCCACTCCAGTTACTCCCACTTATTCGTGAGCTCACAAGCCCCATGGTACACACTCTCCATGCAGCCTGAACCACAGATAAAATTGTCAGTTTTCAGCTCTTCATGAGGACAGCTTAAAGAAGTTTCTCAGGACCTTTCAGTAAAAGCAAGCCTTCATTTTCTATCCACAACAATTATATCAACAATGTACCTCTTTGACAAGTATCACTGTATCACTTTCCCATTCTTTTCTTCCTTGGATAATCTCCCAGATAAACTAACAGTATTCAAATCCTTTGTCCTACTCTTTGCTCTCAGGATAAATGGAGCCAAAAGACTTAGATTAATATCAAGTTCTGAATGGGATCTTAGAGCTATTTCTGTCCAGATTTTCATAAACATAGGGACCTTTGAATTATCAGGCTATAAATAAGTTCTAAATGGAAGGGGCAAAAGCAAAAAGTAGAAATTTTTAAGTTTGATTTTTAATCATGATTAATTGACTTTATTGATTATTAAAAATACTAACATTATAAAAGTGTGGATCTTTGTAAAACAATGTCATAATGTAAGAAATAAGTTGCATAGTCCTTTGGAGAATATTAAACCAAGTGTTCAGGTACCATCTAATTTCTTGTTTACTCCAGAACTTTGGTGTGCATTGTCTTGACGAATAGGATTTTGAAGTCCAGACAGACTAACAGAAAACTGATCCAAATGTGTGTGTTTATATTTCTGCTTTTGTTGTAAAAATCAAAGTGTGATTGCTGGTTTAAAATGGTAAAACTAATAATGTTCATGGCCTCTATTATAAATTTTCTAATTGTAGGGGGAAAATCCAATAAACATAGAATTAATTGATTTGCAAATCCTCAAAGAGCTACAGGATCAGGTAGTGGTATGTTCTGATTCAACAGCATCATAATGCAGGATTTTATATGTGTGGCTAATGGATATTTTCATGAATGTTTGCTAGCTAGTCAGCCAATACAGAGAAATATTAGGTAGGGTAATTACTCACAGTTGTGTTTTATAAAATGAGAGAAAATTATCAAATGACAGTAATAATAATAATCCTATAGCAGGCTAAATAATTCAATGATAATTCCAAGTATTAATCTAGCTTTCTTCCCTGATTATGACTCTTCTCTCCTTTATCATAATGGGAGTAGCAGATTGTCTGCAAGGAATTGTGAAAACCCAGCAGTGACTTTGGCAGTGAAGGCCTCCCATCCATTTTGATAGGTTAAAATGATTCTGGTTGGTCTTGAGCAAATGTGTCAATTTTTTTTTCTGTGTGTGTCATAAAGAAAGAAGCAATAGTAAATTCTTGCTGTTATTCCATGGAGCCAATAAAATCATACTGCCAACAAGAGGCTGTTGACACCGTAAGTGTAGTTAACTGTCTTGAAATACTAGGCCTCGAAATAAAATTCCAATATTTCACATAACCTCTTTCTTTTTAAAGAAAAAAGAAAACAAAACAAACAACTATACTGCTTACCTTTAGGGCCCTGCTGTTGTGTAACTATTCTTGAACATGTCTACTGTAAGTGTATATATATATTTTTTTTTCTGTGCAATAAATTCATTTAGAGATAAATTTGGATTGCAAATTATTTTGGGGGAGGCATGGTATTTGTGGCTAGTCTCACAAGTGAAAAGGACTAAAAGAAAGAAGAAAAACATTTTTATTACAGCATATTTACATCTGTCCAAAGTACTTATTTACTCTAATACTGACTAATGTATAATACTGTACACAAAGAAAGAAGTTAAATGAGTTATAATTCAGTCGAAGTGTAGCTGGCCATATTAAAACTTACCACTGAATCTTTCTGGTATGAAATGTGATATCTGGCAATCTGGTCCAGTTCATTACATCAGGTCATTTGTATGTTCTTATTACCATTTTGATAGCATAGCCCATTTTATAACCCATACATTTTACAATGGAACTATGATGCATGTATTTTCAAAAGTATAGACTTACATGAAGCTATGAGGTCAAAAAAGATGAATGTCCGTAGTACCATATAGACTCAACAAATAAAAGTGTCCAAGGCTCTGAGTGAGATTTATGAATATTGTGTAAGATTAGGCCAACATGTGGTTTTGATATAAATAATCTGTTCTTAAATTAGAATTACAGTCGTTGAGTACAGTGTTGAAAATGGCAGATAGATTTTAGCTATCTTTGCTCACTAGGGAAAATGGAAAAATGTTTAGTTTGGTCAGATTTTCACTTACCTTCTGAAAAATCTTACGTTTGAGAGAGAGAACCCTTCTGAAATAAGAATCCTTAAAGACATAACCCCTTTGGCACAAGTTTTCAAGAAACTTGTTTGATGTTGTAGACAATTATATGGCACACGTACTGTTCTAGATGTTTCATGCCAATAATATGTAAGCCATACCAAGGCTACATATACATATAGAAATGTTCCTCAGCTTACAAGGGGGCTATGTACAGAGACACCCATAAAAAATTGAAAATGCATTTAATACCCCTAAACTATCAAATATCATAGCTTACTTAAGCTTATTTAAACATACTCAGAACACTTACATTTGCCTGCATTTGGGCAAAATCATCTTAAGCAAAACCTATTTTATAACAAAGTATCAAGTATCACATGCAATTTATTAAATATTACACTAAAAAAAAGAAGAATGTTTATATATAGAATGGTTGTAAGAATATCAAGTGTTCACCCCTGTAATCTTCTAGCTGACTGAGAGCTGTGGCTCACTGCCCCTGCTCAACATCACAAGACAGCACCATACCACATGTCACTGGCCCTTTTTATAAAGACCCAAATTCAAAGTTCAAAGTTCAGATTCACTGAATCACTTTCACTTTCACATCATTGCCATATATTTCATAAGTTGAATCATTGTAAATCAGGAGCCATCTGATTTGAAAGTTAAATCACAGTCACCCATATACACACAAAAAAAGGCCTTCATGTAGGGCCATCTATGTATCTCTAAACAACATAGCATGACATATCAACGGCAAAAAATGGATGCGAAGGGGACAATTGATTTGCATCAGTACTCTGAGCAGTAACATACATGGCCTTACTCACCTAGCAGAACTCCAGAGCTAGCTGATGGCAAGGAATTTTACAAATGTTTGCTGAACAGCTTAAGCACTATTATTTTTAACTTAGTGTGCATATCTGTTTTCTCAAGATATGTTAATTTATTTTATTAACTTATTACAAAACCAAATAATTTCCTCTTATTTAAGTGGCAGGTAAATAGAATTCTCTTTAATTTAAATCAAATGGCTTTTTAGGGAAAATATACTAAAAATTCTGAAACTTGTATTGCTTTTGAATCTTTTATTGGAATCCTTATCAAGTTGTATTTTTCAAGTTTTTCCTAAATAATCTTCAATGAATTGAAAATAGTTTTTGGATTTTATTCAAGGCTATTAACACACAATTTCACTTTGTAAAATATAGTGCTAAACGTTCAACCAAAACGTTGTGTCTTTTTTTTTCCACTACCACATCCTCCATCTACGGACTGGATTCTCTCCCCAACTAGCACATATATACCATTGTCTATCTTTAGGATAAGTAAGGGTCATCTTTTGTCTTTATTCTATTCCTCGTATGCTTCTGAACTTGTTGAATTTTAATACAGTCACACCATAAGCATCACATATTTGATTCCCCTTTAAATAGTAAACAGTGCACAACCAGAGCATACCTTCAAAGCTATCATTATACTTACTCTGATATATTATTTTTGTATTTTTGTAAATTAAAATAATTAAATTATAGAACAAGAGTTTCAGGTGGTAGGTGTTGTAAGTTTTTCCCAAACTGACTTTTGTCAAACTTGTTTTGGTCATCATATATGTTAAATAGTTTTCTCAGGTTTATTTTTAGAATATCCTTGTATAATGAATATTTACACTGATATCTAGTATAAAAACCTTGGAATTAATTTTAGAAACATTAAGATATTGAAAATCAATCTACTTCTTTAATTCATTAAAAACATTTTTGGCTTGTTTCCAATACTTTCTTACTGGTTAAAAAAATGAATTTGAAGTAGTCTGAATTTCATTATTATATGGCACTTTCCCTTTGATGAATACAAAGACAATATTCTATATTAGCTATCTGAGAAGAATTTATTTTTTTAATTTTATTTTTTTGTAAGAGAGAGAGTGATAGAGACCACAAGCAGGGGGAGCAGCAGGGTGAGGGAGAAGCAAACTCCCGGCTAAGCAGGGAATCTGTTGCAGAACTGAGTCCCAGGACCCTAAGATCATGACCTGAGCTAAAGGCTGAGGCATTTAACTGACTGAGCCACCCAGGTGTTCCAATCTGAGAAGAGTTCTGTATGTTATCCTATAAATATGCAGTTTAAAGTCTGGGTAATTAACTTAATTTTTTAGTGGCTATATTCCAGGCAGAGAGTAAGAAAGAAATATTAAATCAACCATATTCTATGCATTCTAAATGAAAATAATTAATCAATCATAATAAATCCTTCTATTGATGGAATATCAACTTATAAGCTTTCCTCCATATGAACAATGCCAAATACCAGAATAAAGGGTCATCTAATACAAATAAAGGATAGAATTAAAGAATTCTGGTAAGCCATTTAATTTTGAAAAATGGAGCTATCTTGTTGCTGAGTTGTGGTTTTCAGTTACATAATATCTGATAAGTGTAGAAGTAAGGTGAGTGTTACGTGAGATGAGAAATGGTATATAATTAAGATATTTTTAAAAGTACAGATAAATACAAATTTGTAAACATAGCATTATGGAGGAATAAAAATAAATGATAGCTACACCCTCTAACGTCAATAAATCTTGGAAAGTTAATAGAGAAGTAAAACAAGGACAGTGCAAAAAGTATGGTACATTTTTATGAAGTTCAAACAAATTCTGTGAAACCGTAGATGCACTTAAAGATACTATTATGTATCAACTATTGTAAAAACTAAGCAAGGAAATAGCAAACATAAAATAACCAAAGCATACAAACTTGGGTAGATACAATAGGTGTGATCATTTTCTACTTCATAAAGAGATGAGTTAATAAATAAATAAAAATAAGTAGACTTTTTAGAAGTTAATAAAACTGTGCCTGTTATTATCTTAGCTATATAAATATATATATATATATATATATATATATATATATAAAATATATGGTTTTCTAACAAAAACGCTTATCTTAAAAATATTTAAAAATAAATTTCAGGCTAATCATAAGGTTCTATTTACCCTCCCACTGAAGGAAAAGCTGGTTGTTATAGTTGTAGTTGTTTGTTTGTTTTAGTCTCCTCCTAGTTTTTATTATTATAATGTGGAATGAGGAATGTTAGATTGAAAAGTGAATTATTTTATAGACAAAAATCATTACTTGATTCACCTCCTGGTACAGCAGATGGAACTCCTGAAAACATGCCCTTTTGCCTTATGGAAGAGTAACAGATATGCTTACTTGTGAAACATACTTGGTGGTGGCCCTATATAGTGACACCATAGTAAACATTTTGAATATTTGCAATTACTTTTTATAGTCATAGGGCTCCAAAAGGCACTGCTGGTATCTTAGCAGGTATTTCAATAAAGCTAAAAGTTGCCTGAATGTTTAAAAATATTAACAAGGCACAAAACATGGCAGAAGTATTGTCCTCAGATATTATTTTTTTCCATATGCTCCTGATTCCAGACATGAAAGTTATTTTTTTAAATTTTTTTATAAAAGATTTTATTTATTTCTTTGACAGAGATCACAAGTAGGCAGGGTCAGGCAGAGTGAGAGGGGGGAAGCAGGCTCCCTGTTGAGGTGAGAGCCCGATGTGGGACTTGATCCAAGGATTCTGGGATCATGACCTGAGCCGAAGGCAGAGGCTTTAACCCACTGAGCCACCCAGGCGCCCAACAAGTATTTTTGATAGATATATATATACAATGTATTTTCCAGTTATAAGAAGAATGGTTCTGCTATTGTTAACCTTTTTAAAAAATTACATAATTATTTTAAAATAAAATTTTATTTTTTAATGTTTTACTTTTCTTTACCTTTTTTAAAAATATTTATTTATTTATTTGACAGACAGAGATCACAAGTAGGCAGAAAGGCAGGCAGAGAGAGAGAGAGAGAGAGAGAGAGAGGGAAGCAGTCTTCCTGCGGAGCAGGGAGCCCGATTCAGGGCTCGATCCCAGGACCCTGAGATCATGACCCAAGCCAAAGGCAGCAGCCCAAACCACTGAGCCACCCAGGCACCCCAATATTATACTTTTCAATATACTACTTAGAATATAAAACCTATTCTATTTGGTAAGAAGTTTACCGATTAAAAAATGGTAATTTTCTCATTGTGTCTTCCCCTCTCATTGCTTTATTTTGATTAAAAAATTTCACAATAAACATAACTGATGCTTTCCTTTTGATAGTCCCTCTGTTGGTCATATTGTATATGAGCCATGACAATTAATTTACAAAATTTATTGAGGTTTGTTGATATGTTTTATCATAACTAATTTTCCCTCCCTTATCTAGATTCCCCAGCTTTCAGACAGGTGGACACTTCAATAAACCATACCCAAGGGATGTATCAAGTACTTCTTAGACATTCTCTCAGATCCTTGAGGTCTCATTTTGCTTAATATTAACAAACTTATTTTAAAGTTTATATGGAGAGGCAAAGACTCACAGTAGTCAACATAGTGTTGAAGGAGAACAAAGACTGAGGACTGACTTCAAAGTTTACCATAACGACGGGGCACCTGTGTGGCTCAGTGGGTTAAGCCTATACCTTTGGGTCAGGTCATGATCCCAGGGGCCTGGAATCGAGTCCCATATTGGGCTCTCTGCTCAGCAGGGAGCCTGCTTCTCCTCATCTCTCTCTCTGTCTGTGTCTCTGCCAATTTCTGATCTCTCTCTGTCAAATAAATAAATAAAATCTTTTTTAAAAAGTTTACCATAATGATAATTGTATGCAAGATATTGTAATACCTCAGAAAGACTAGATTTAAGGAACTGAATATATATTATCAATTATATTTATTATTTAATATAAAAGCAAAGCAATACAAGAGAGCAAAATACAACCTTTTAAACAAATGGTTCTGGAGTAATGGTGAAGATAAATGTAAATATATAAAATAAAAATAAAATAAAATAATAAAATAAAAAAATCCAGGCAGATATCATACACTATTCACAAATATTAACTCAGATTGGATTATAAACCTAAACATGAAACATGTAGAAGGTAATATAGAAGAAAATTTAAATGACCTTGGTTTTGGAAATAACTTTAGCTACAAAAGCACAAGCACTGAATTTAAAAATGTCTACTCTGTGAAACAATGCCAAGAGAATGAAAAGGCAAAGCACAGACTATGAGAAAAAAATTGCAAAATACACATCTGGCAAAGGACTGTTAATCAAAAAGACACAAAGACCCCTTAAAACTCAACAATGGGGGAAGAACCTAATTAAAAATGAGCCAAAGACCTTAGCAGATACCTCACAAAAGAAAATATTACAGATGGCAAATAAGCATATAAAAAGATGCTTCACATCATATGTCATCAGGAAAATGCAAATTAAAACAAAAATAGAGACACAAGTACATACCCAGAATCCAGAACACTGACAACAGAACACGAAATGTTGGTGAGGATGTGGAGCAACAGGAATGTTCTTCCATGTCTATTGAGAATAAAGAATAGAAAGCAACTTGGCAGTTTCTTACAAAACTAAACATATTCTTGCCAGATGATTCAGCAGTAGCAGTTCTTGGTATTTATCCAAAGAAGATGAAATCTATACCCACAAAGATGTCTATAGTAGTTTTATTCATTACTGACAAAAGCTTGGAAGCAACCAAGATATCCTTCCATAGGTTAAAGGTCAAATAAAGTGTAGTACATGCAAACAATGGAATCTTATTTAATGCTAGAGAAATGAATTACCACGCCATGAAAAGATATGGATATAAATATTTAATAAATATTTGATTTTAGGCTTCTACCAGTCTATCAATAGTAGTAGTATATTTTAACAGTGAATGCTCAGCATTCAAGAATTTACCTAATAAAATATTTGGGGTTCCATATTTTAAATACTTCAACCTCTATGATTATATTCCTAATAATTTTGAATTGGGGTAAATAAACCTTAATTTTTTGTAACTTGTTTCTTATTGCGAAAGAGCTCAATGAAATTTTAGAAAATAAAAATTTATTTATTTTTTTTTTAATTTTTTAATTTTTTTTAATTTTTATTTTTTATAAACATATATTTTTATCAGTTTAGTTTACTATTGCCAAATAATTTAAAACTTTACCTTATATTCAAATACATATATTTTTCTAAATTGATTTATAGGCTACTAAAACCAAAAACTTTTAGTTATACTAGATTTCATATCATGCACTCAATGCCAGAAAGCCATCTGGCGATGACTTGTCTTAAATAGAGTTAAGATGAGTGTTATTACAATGAAAGATGGAAACAAAGATAGTTTAACAATTGAGTGTTACATAACTTTTCTGTTTTGATCAAGTTACTAATCTACAAAAGGCTTTTATCGGTGACACACTTGGGAATTTAACAAAACTTTTAAACTAGCATGTGCGACTCATTCCTAGAAAACAACACAATCAATAACACTTTCTTTAGATGAAATCATGACTGTTTCTCCTTTTGAATAAAAAGGTAGCAACCCCAATAAGTTTATTGAACATGAAAAGTTGAAATGCTATAATGCTCCTAAGGAATTAAATGATCCAGTCATGAATTACAAAAAAAGGATATAAATTACCAACGTTTTTGTATAATTGTAATGTACAACTGCCCGTTATTGTTCAATAGTGTAGGCTTGTACAAGAACTCTATAAAAGAACTCCACTTCTAAACCGTGGAAAATATGTTCCCTTTCCCCCTATATACAACTATTAAGCCATTCATTTAGCTTTTAAAATATCCACTTAATACAGGCTTTTTACTCATTTGAACAGGCAGCAGGGCTCTATTCTTATTGCTTACATCTGAAGGATAGACTTCTAGCGTAAGAGGTAAAGCCCGTAAAGGAGCCAAATAATAACAACAAAGTACAGTTTAATGATCCCTTACAATCTGCCAGCTACCTTTCTGAGACTACTTCAATTAATAAAACATATAAAATACCTGACCACAAAGAGCTTGCATTCTTTTGAAATATAATAGTGAAATAAACCAATAATAGAGGGGCACCTCGGTGGCTCAGTCCATCGAGTGACTGCCTTTGGCTTGGTTCATGATCTCAGGGTCCTGGGATGTAACTCCCCAGCAGGCTGTCTAGGCAGTGGGGTGTTTTCTTCTTCCTCTGCGCCCCCTCCCAATTCTCTTTCTCTCTGTCTCCAATAAGGAAATAAACCAGTAATAGAATAATCATTGATGGTTTATGGTGATAAGTGTTACAAAGAAATACAAGAAAGGTAAAAGCCATTGGAGAATGCTGGGATGAAAGTTAATTTTATTTTGTGTTGCGTGGTTATATCTCATTTATGACATGTTATTTGCATAAAGACCCAGGAAGTGAAGGAGATATGTCACCAAAAGGATATGGATGGCTTATAAGCACATGACAAATTTCTCAACATTTAGACATTAAAGAAATACAAATTAAAATCATAATGAGACATGCTTACATATCTATTAGAATGGCTAAAATTATAAAGGCTAATTGTACTTCGTCTGAGCTAGATTGAGAAGCAACAAAAAATCTAAACTGTTGTTGGCATATATCATGATACCATCACTTTGGAAAATAGTTTGAAAATTTTTTAAATGCAAAATATGTTGCAGTTACACAAATAGCCATTTTACTTCTAGGCATTTAATCAAGAGAAACAAACGCTATGTTCGTACAAGGACTTGTATATGAATTTCGTAGCAGCTTTATTTTAAGAATTGAAAACAGTGCAAATGTTCATCAATGTCCATCAATAGAGCAAAGACAAATTATGATCTATTCATTAAAGAGATTACTATTCAACATCAAAATGAACTATTTACAATTGGAGATTCTCAAAGTAATGATGCTGAGAAAAGAAAAGCCAGGCAATGAATAGTATATACTGTGTGATTCCATGACTATAAAAAAATCTAGAAAATACAATTTTATATATAGTCACAGTCATCAAATATATTGGTGTGATTTTAGTGCCTTCTTCTGTGCTCCCATAGCTTCCTACACTTGGATCTCCGAGCATTTGTTACACCATGTGAAATACGAACTCTTTTTCTTTATTCTGTCTTACAGGAAAAAGAATCCTTGAAATTTTATGGACATTTGAACTCTTAGTTATTAGCAGAAATTCTATCACACAGTAAATTTCCAAATATAAAAGCCAGAGTTTTACAATGACTTCTAATCTTTTACATGATCTAGCCACTCATGTGACCTCTGTGACCTCTTTCCCTGCTACTCTTCAGTCCCTCACAGTGGCCTCCTTGCTATTCCTCAGATATGCCAGGCATGATCCAACCTTATGGCCTTCAAGATAGCCAATTCCTTTGCCTGGAGTGATCTTATTGCTGATAGTTCTGGGCAAATTCATCACCTTTCCATACGTTTGTTCAGTTGTCAGCTTCATTGTAACTACCCTGATCTTCCTATTAAAATTCTTACCTCCCGTGCTCGCTTCGGCAGCACATATACTAAAATTGGAACGATACAGAGAAGATTAGCATGGCCCCTGCGCAAGGATGACACGCAAATTCGTGAAGCGTTCCATATTTTTGGAGAATGTAACAGAGAGATACATGGCTTGCAAAAAGTAAAACATGATCATTACATTGAGCAAAAAAAAAAAAAAAAAAAAAAAAAAAAAAAAATTCTTACCTCCCCATCCCCTGCCTAGCAACCTTGATTTTTCTCACCCTGATCTAATTTTTATTTTTCCCCATTGTAATCATCATTTTTGAATACACTATGCAACTTTTATCAAGGTTTATAGCTTTTAATTGTCTCACCCTTTAAAAGAAAAGTTCTACAAAGCCATGTATTTCATTTACCAGTGTAGTCTGAAGTAATATCTGCCATATAATAGGTTCAGTAGACTATTGGTAAATTTCAGAAAAAATTAATGTTGAGAGTATACTGAATTTCATAAGTCATTTCAATATTTTTTCCAAAAAATAAACTATGTAAAACATTTTAAATTTACTTTCAAAATATTTTTTTTTAAGATTTTATTTATTCTACAGAGAGAGATCACAAGTAGGCAGAGAGGCAGGCAGAGAGAGAGAGAGAGGAGGAAGCAGGCTCCCCAACAAGGAGAGAGCCCGATGCGGGGCTCGATCCCAGGACCCTGGGATCATGACCTGAGCCGAAGGCAGAGGCTTTAACCCTATGAGCCACCCAGGCGCCCCACTTTCAAAATATTTTATAGCATATAATGGACAATATACATAAGCCTTAAAGAAACAATCATATAAATAACCATTTCATACCTACTTAAAAATTGCATAATACCACACTCGTAGATCCTCTCTGAATGCTCTAAAATAACCCTTCAAAGGAAAAACATTTTTAAAAATAACAGATTTTTTGGCAAAGAATTTAATAAAATAAAAGTTTCATTCATCTATATAGATCATAATAAATGTTTTTAATAGGCATGAAATTATAACTCTGAAGTGTGCTAAAATGAAACCACCCGCTAAGGGTGAGAGAACAAAAATAAACATCATTTTTCCAAATAAGAGGAATTTATTACCTTTGAATCAAAGCATGTGTATTTGTTCAAACTGGCAATAAATGAATCCATACACAATCCATAGAATGTCATATTTTAGATGTCTAAAAGACTTCAAAGTAAAGAGTATACATTTTTTAAATGCTACATAATAAGAAGATGACAAGATGTGACAAATAGCATTTTAAAAGCTCTACTCATAATGGAACAGAAGGTGTCATTTCCCTATAATTTTATATATGTCATTAATTTACTGTATCTGGATACAACATATTACCAAACAGATGTTCATCAAAGTCTAAATCATTTTTAATGGAACATAATATTTTGAACCTACATCTATTAATCATTTTTTCGATCTAACTTTTATAGTCTCGCTAAACATTTTATCCATTGTCGACAAAATTTAAAAAAGTAGGATAAAAAGTCGTGTTCGGAAAAGTAGATTTTCTTTGAAGTTTGCATTTAAATGAAAATATTTGCTGATATTTTAAAACTTTAAATGTAATTTTATATATATCTGACCTATCAGATAATATAAAATTTTTGGAGAAAATATGACATATTTTTTTGATCTTGGTTGAAGGTATTAATAAAGAGCAACTGTTTGTATTATTTGTAATGTGATATCTTAGTTAATAAACATGAATAACTGGTATAAAATATGTTTTTTTTTTAATTTTATTTATTTCCTTGACAGAGATCCCAGGAAGGCAGAGGGGCAGGCAGAGAGAGAGGAATGGAAGCAGGCTCCCTGCTGAGAAGAGAGCCCACTGTGGGACTCAATCCCAGGTACCTGGAATCATAACCTGAGCCGAAGGCAGAGATTTTAACCCACTGAGCCACCCAGGCGCTCTAAAATATGTTCTTTTTTTATATAGAATTATAGTTCTTGCAAAAATACGGAACTAGCTGGAACTGAATGCCTCCTTCAAAGTCAGCTCTGGAGAAATTATGCAAGTGTAATGTAGAACTATTTCGGATATGAACCAAAAACAAAGAAATGATGATAAATTCCTTAAAAGACTCAAAGTTGCTCTTGACTGGTATGTTTCAAGCTCTATTCCTGGTTTGAGGACAGTTTTTAACAAGCCTGTCACTGTAGAAATCAGCTGGATGTCTAGAGGCTATCAGAACTGTGCAAAAACCTTGAAGGGGTAAAGACTTGAAAATTCTTTAGAGAGATTAGCTCCCTAAGGCATTATTCATCCACACATTTTCCTCCAAGCAATTAAGGCTGATGGATGAGGGGCACCTGAGGGGCTCTCTCATCACCTGGGTGGTAGGTTAAGACTCTGCCTTCATCTCATGTCATGGTCTCTGGGTCCTGGGATCCAGCCCCACATCGGGCTCTGCTCAAAAGGAAGCCTGCTTCCCTCCCTGCTTGCCTGCCTCTCTGCTTACTTGTAATCTCTCTCTCTCTCTCTCTCTCTGTCCAATAAATAAATAAAATCTTAAAAAAAGGCTTATGGATGCTAAATTATGAAAACTTATCCCTCCAAATGATGCTTCTTCATAAGGATTTAAGAATTTAAAATTGTAAGAATTTAAAATTAAAACTTGATTGTAGGATTTATCTTATAGAATAACATCAAGTGAAGGCAGTTATTATTAGATCTGAAGTATTTGTGATTCTGAATTCTTGGCCTCATTAGTAAATTTATTTTTAAATTCTCCCATGGAGTGGTGATTGGCCTTCAGTCTTTCATTGATGTACATCATTGGGTTAAATGAGATGTGCGTGCCCAGAACTATATATAATCTTCTTTGTATTTCACTGGAGATGGCATTTCTGAGTTTTGTTCAATTGAATTTGGACAGATGTTTTAATAGTCACTTCTAGAGTTGGCCCTGGAGAATATCTTCATTTTTTTTTTCTCTTCCCGATTCTCTGAAAAACCCTGACTAATTCACATTATCACAGTGATATCACAATTCAAGTTTTTCCAAAGACTATAGCTGCAAAAAAAAAGAAGCTACTCAGAATGTAATGCTATTGTGAATGATTGAGAAAGAAAACATTATTACAATTAAGCTACCAGGTTTCAATGTATTTTATTGTTGCTTAGAAAATCTTAGAATACCCAGACTTTACAGAGATTTGATGATCCTAAGAGGAGCTGAACTCATGGACCAAAATAGCTATGCACATAAAAAGTACAATTACTTACCTAAAAAAGATGATGTGGTTAACTTTATATGGCAATCCAAGTGTTATTGGAACAGGAATTTAAAAAATAGCTCAGGGGCACCTAGGTAGCTCAGTGGATTAAGCCACTGCCTTCAGCTCAGGTCATAATATCAGGGTCCTGGGATCAAATCCTGCATCAGGCTCTTTGCTTAGCAGGGAGTCTGCTTCTCTCTCTCTCTCTCTCTCTCTGCCTGCCCTCCGTCTACTTGTGATCTTTCTCTGTCAAATAAATAAATAAATAAAATCTTAAAAAAAAAAAAGAATGCACTTTTAAAAAAATAGCTTAACAGGGGCACCTGGGTGGCTCAGTGGGTTAAGCCGCTGCCTTCAGTTCAAGTCATGATCTCAGGGTCCTGGGATCAAGCCCCACATCAGGCTTTCTGCTCAGCAGGTAGCCTGCTTCCCTTCCTCTCTCTCTGCCCGCCTCTCTACCTACTTGTGATTTCTCACTGTCAAATATGTAAATAAAATATTTAAAAAAATAGCTTAAAAGTATATGATAAAATAATGATATACATATACAAAGAAAAGAAAGATACTATACTGTGAATATAAATTAAGTGAAAATTGTTGAAATAAAGAATACAATAGATGGAGAATAAGATGAATATAGCTGTAAAATGAATAAGTGAGTTGGGAAAAACAAACAAACAAACAAATTAATGACTTCTGCCCAAATGCAGCAGAAGAGAAAAAAAATAAAATATTTAAATAAGTACTGAGATAAATTTTGGAGAATTAAAGAAAGATAAAAGATACCAGACTTAAAATGATGCCAAACATGAGAAATCAAAAACAAAACAAAACAAAAACCACACACACCAAAAACCACTCATATAGGGCACCTAGGTGGCTCAGTGGGTTAAGCCGTTGCCTTCGGCTCAGGTCATGATCTCAGGGTCCTGGGATCCAGTTCCACACGGGGCTCTCTGCTTGGTGGGGAGCCTGCTTCCTCCTCTCTCTTTCTCTGCCTGCCTCTCCAACTACTTGTGATTTCTATCTGTCAAATAAATAAATAAAATCTTTAAAAAAAACACTCATATATATTATGGTGAGTTTTAAGAATATCAAAAACAGCGAAGAGCATAAATGATGCCCAAGAGAAGAACAGATCACCTAAAATGTACAAGAATAATACTGACAGCAGAATTCTCAATAGTAGTAGCATATAAAGGAGACTGCTGGGTGTTTGTATAGATGGAAAAGATATTTGAAACTAGATATTATACATCAAGCCAAATTATTGATTAAATTTGAGAGCACAGTAAAAATACAATGAAGCATGTTAGGTCTTAGAACATTTATCACACAGAGACACACATTTTAGAAAACTTCCTTGGAGGACAGCTCAATTTAGATAGAGAAAACAGAATTATGTACTCAAAGGCACATTTTGAAGGACGGATTGAATATAGTCTGCACTGCAAATATTCTTTAATCGTATGTTCTGAATTTCCTAAATTTAAGAAGTATTTGTTCAAATATTTATCTTTAAATAAACCCTAGGAGACTTTTTCTTGGATTCTGGAAAATCAGTCCATTTGGATACAAATCTTTTTGTCACTGATGGAAATTTTAAGCCCTTAACTGTGGAATGTCTAATGTATTTTTACAGCAATTGTGATTTGCCAATACATGGGTGATGTGTGTGTGTTGTGTGTGTTTATTTTTATTTTTGATGGTTTTACTCTTCTATGAGATTTTTAAGTAGACATAATTTTAATAAATTATGATTTTTTGAAATTTATCTGAGGTTATATATAATAAAATGAAATTTGTGTGAACTGAAGAAGTGCGTCTCCATTTGTTTTTTTTTAAGAGTAGACTGGTCTTTAAAAATTGTCCAAAGAAGTACATTATATTCATTATTAAATTTGATAAAATACAATAAAGTATTTATGGTCATATGGAACCATATCAAATTCTACTATTAATTCATATCAATAATTACCATAAGAGGAAAAAAGGATATTTTTCAAAATGAAAATTAGTGTATTTTTCAAAATATGATATAGTGTTATTCACTGAACAGAGGGAAGAAATGTCAAAGTTTAACACAGTTTACAGAATGTTTTAACATAAATTGAAATTTAACACTGACCAAATTTCACAGTTTTAAGTAAAATGATAGTACTTTAAATCCTTGAAAAGTGGTAAGTGACCCAAAATATTGCTGAGAAAAACAAATTTAACACTACACTAGTCTGAGATGGTTAAGTTATGGTACAACTTGCCATTGTGTATCATCAAATGGTATATTTTTTTCTTTTGGTCTTGTCATTATATTTTATTTTAGCCATTCTGATAAGTGTGTAGTGATATCTCAGTGTCATTTAAATTGCATTTCCTTGATGTCTAATTATGTCAAATTATATTATTTTGATGTTTAATGTTCTGAGCTTTCTCAGTTCAAGACCATGAAGCCACTTAGGAAAAATAAGTTATAGATGCACTCATAGACCAACTCTTATTTAGAAATAAGAACAAACATTACTACCCATTCCAACAAAAAATCGATTTGTTATGCAGTAGGGATTTTATAAATTACCTGACACAACTTATATAGTAAGATGAAATGGGACAGGCGGCTTCTTGCAGCTATATACAACATCATTTAAATTTCAATTTTCAGTATAATTTTTCCAAGGTATACACAGAATATATATTTAATGTAAATTGTGAACATTTTAAACTCTGTATATGGAAATTAATCAATTTTAAGTTTATAACAATCAAAATTAACGGAAGTTTATTTTAAATTAGTTAGCTTTCTCTGAATTTTTGTTCTCTTCTGAGTGGTTAGATTTCATAAATACCGTGCTTTACTTTTATCAGGATATACCCTGGACTATCAAAACCCTTTCTTGTGCCAGTGAAGCCTAAGAAACAGTCCTGATGAGAGAACCAGGAACTCGAACAGATCATATTTATCCTGAATGTTTCGTCCAAAATGAAGAATACATTTCTGAGGAGCCTCAAGATCTCTGAGAAGGGAAGTTTCACCAACTCTGTCACGTAGGGGCATCAATTCTGATTCTGTGTCAATTTTCCTACTTTCCCAGC
>NW_028133917.1:0-48158 GCF_964662115.1 Mustela nivalis | reverse complement strand
CCTGTGTTTTCTTCTTGGAGGCTTATGGATTCAGTTCTTATGTTCAGTTCATTCATCCATTCATAATTTTTATGTATGGTGTAAGACAGTGATCCAGTCACATTTTTCTGCATTTAGTGTCCAGTTTTCCCCATACCGTTCAGTGAAGAGAACTCCTTTCCCCACAGTATATTATCTGCTGCTGTGTCATAAGTTAAGACCATACATGTGTGGGTTAGTTTCTGAGGTTTCTTTCTCTTTCTTTCTTTCTCTATTCTTTTTCTTTCTTCCTTCCTTTCTTTCTTTCTTCCTTCCTTTTTATCTTTCTTTACCTCTTTCATCTTACTGTTTACTTGTTGGGAAATTATTTTTCCTGTTGGAATATATGCAGTGTGGACTTGATTGGTGACGTCCTCACACTCTTTCTTAGGACTTTTCTCTGATGATTTTGTTTTTGTAAATAACAAGCTGGCTATAGCTTTTGACAGGTTGAACACTGGGGCAGAACTACTTACGTAGTATTCTATTCTTCCATCAGACACCAGATTGTGTCTGATTGTCTCCTTTTGTGATATTCTCAGTTGTGATGATAGATATCTCTATTTCCTTCTCTGTGATAGGTTTAGTAAAGTGAATTTAATGTCTCTTAAAAATGTGGATTCTAAATCATCCTTATTTTATAATATATTTATAGAAAACAGTGTGTTTAAGGAAATGCATTTATTGGAAGCAATGGTTGGAACAGGTCATAAATATTACTAATTCCCATTCAAAGTTAATAATTCTATTACAGCTAAGTGTAAATGTATTTTTTATTAATTATTTTTATTAAAATATAATGTATTATTTGCCTAGGTGTACAGGTCTGTGAATCGTCAGGCTTACACAGTTCACAGCACTCACCATAGCACATACCCTTCCCAATGTCCATAATCCAACTACCCTCTCCATACAAATATACTTTTAATATACTAATGAATAAACTTTGCCAAAAGTACTATGATTATCAGTTTCTGAGCTTTCTCTCATTTCTCTCATTCCATTGACGTGTCTGTTTTTATTCTAGTCCCATACTGTTTTGATGACAACAGCTTTGTAATCTAGCTTGAAATTGGAGTGTGGTGACTCCAGGTTTCTCAGTCACTTGTTTGCCTCTTTCTCTCCCCCTTCCTCTTTCTTTCTTTGTTTCTTTCTTTCATCTTAAGTGAAATGATTTATTTATTTGTTTGTTTATTTTTACCTAGTTTACATATTTATTCTAAATCTTTTTCCTTCACTGTGTTATTTGTTTCAGGGGTACAGGTTTGAGATCCTTCCATTTTACACAACACACAGTGCTCGCCACAGTACAATACCCTCCCCAGTGGCCATCACCCAGCCACCGCATCCCCCCTCCCTTCAGAAACCCTCAGTTTGTTTCCTGATATTAAATGTGTCATATGCTTTGTCTTCCTCTCTGATTTCATCTTGCTTCCTGTTTTCCTGTCTTCCCCTTTGATCCTACACCTTGTTTCTTAAGTTCCACATATCAGTGAGATCATATAATAATTGTCTTTCTCTGATTGACTTATTTCACTTAGCATAATACCCTCTAGTTCCATTCCTGTCATTGCAAGTGGCAAAGTTTTGGTTTTTGATGGCTATGTAATATTCAGTGATATATATATATATATATATATATATATATATATATCTGTATTTATCCATTCATCTGTTGATGAACCTGTGGGTTCTTTGCATACTTTGGCTATTGTGGGCATTGCTGCTATAGACATTGGGGTGTGATGCCCCTTCAGGTTACTGCATTTGTATCTTTGGGGTAAATACCCAGGAGGGCAATTACAGGGTTATAGGGTAGCTCTATTTTCAACTTCCTGAGGAACCTCCACACTGTTTTTCAGGGTGGCTTCACCAGCTTGCATTACCACCAACAGTGTAGGAGGGTTCCCCTTTCTCCACATCCTCACCAACACCTGTAATTTCCTGACTTGTTCATTTTAGCCATTCTGACTGGTCTAAGGTGTGTCTCATTATGGATTTGATTTGTAATTAATTTGTAATGTGGATGGATGTTGAGCACCTTTTTACGTGTCTGTTAGCCATTTGGATGTTTTCTTTGGAGAAATGTCCATTCATGTCTTTGGCCTATGTCTTGATTGAATTATTTGTTCTGTGGGCGTTGAGTTTGGTACTTTCTTTCTAGATTTTGGATACTACCCCTTTATCTGATATGTCATTTGAAGATATCTTCTGTGCTCGTTGCCTTTTGGTTTTGTTGACTATTTCCTTAGTTGTGCAAAAGCTTTCTGTCTTGATGAAATCCCAACTGTTCGTTTTTGCTTTTGTTTCCCTTGCCTTTGGAGACTGTCTAGCAAGAAATTTCTCTGGGTGAGGTCAGAGAGGTTGCTGCCTGTGTTCTCCTCAAGGATTTGGATGAACTCCTGCCTCACCTTGAGGTCTTTCATCCATTCGGAGTCTATTTTTTGTGTATCGTATAAGGAAATGGTCCAGTTTCATTCTTTTGCATGTGGCTGTCCTGTGTTCCCAGCACCACTTATTGAAGACACTTCCCCCCCCCCCCCCCATTAGATAGTCTTACCTGCTTTGAGGAACATTAGTTGACGTAGCTTTGAGGGTCCATTTCCAGTTTCTCTGTTCTGTTCCATTGATCTGTGTGTCTGTTTTTGTGTTGGTACCATACAGTCTTGATGATTGCAGCTGTGTAATAGAGCTTGAAATCTGGAATTGTGATGCCACCAACTTTGGTTTTCTTTTTCAACATCTGTTTGGCTTTTCTATGTCTTTTCTGCTTCCCTACAGATTTGGAGATGATTTACTTAGTTCTGTGAAAAATGTGGATGGTATTTTGATAGGGATTGTATTGAATCTGTGGATTGTTCTAGGGAGCATAGACATTTTCACAATATTTGTTCTTCCAATCCATGAGCATGGAATGTTTTTCCCTTTCTTTGTGTCTTCCTCCATTTCTTTCATGACTGTTGTTTAGTTTTTGGAGTACAGATACTTTCCCTCTTTGATTAGATGGATTCCTAAGAATCTTATGGTTTTGGGTGCAGTAATGCATGGGATGGACTCCTTAATTTCTCTTTCTTCTATTGCATGTTGCTGCAGACAAATGTCAATGTCACATTTTATTTTCTGCCACTTTATGGAATTCCTGGGTGATTTCTAGCAATTTTGGGGTGGACTCTTTTGGGTTTTCCACAGAAAGTATCCTATTGTCTTCAAAGAGTGAGAGTTTGACTTCTTTTGCCGATCTGGATGTCTTTTATTTCTTTTCGTTGTCTGAATGCTGAGGCTAGGAATTCTAGTACTATTTTGAACAACAGTGATGAGAATGGGCATCCCTGTCATGTTCCTGACCTGAAGGGAAAAGCTCTCAGTTTTTCCCCATTAGGAATGATATTCGCTGTGTGTTTTTCATAGATGTCCTTTATGATATGGATACATGAGCCCTATACCACTCCATGATGAAGAGTTTTGAACAAGAAAGAATACTGTAATTTGTCAAATACTTTTTCTGCATGTATTGAGAGGAACCTGTGGTTCTTGTTCTTTCTTCTATTAAGGTAGTGTATTACACTGATTAATTTCTGGTTGTTGATCCACCCTTACAGCCCAAGAATCAATTCTATTTGGTCATGGTGAATCATCCTTTTAATGTACTGTTGGATCCTATTGGCTATTATGCTGGTGAGAATTTCTGAATCCATATTCATCAGGGATGGTGGTCAGTAATTCTCCTTTTCAGTGGGGTCTTTGTCTGGTTTTGGGATCAAGGTAATGCCGGCCTCATCAAATGGGTTTGGAAGTTTTCCTTCCAGTTCTATTTTTTTGAAAAGTTTCAAATAAGAGGTATTAAATCTTCTTTAAACATTTGGTACAATTCCCCTGGGAAGCCATCTGGTGCTGGGCTCTTGTTTCCTGGGGGATTTTTGATGACTGCTTCAATTTCCTTGCTGATTATGGGTCTCTTCAGGTTTCCTGTGCTTCCCAGTTCAGTTTTGGTCATTTCTATGTTTCTGGGAATGCATCCATTTCTTCAGGACTGCCTGATTTGTTGACATAGACTTACCACCCTGTGTTCTTTAATTGTTTGTAATTCTTTGATGTTGGGTGTGATTTCTCCTTACTCATTCAAGATTTTATTGATTTGGGTCCTTTCTCTTTTCTTTTGGAGAAGTCTGGCCAGGGGTGTATCAATCTTATTTATTCTTTCAAAGAACCAGCTTTTAGTTTTGTTGATCTGTTCTACAATTCTCTTGGTTTCTAATTCATTGGTTTCTGCTCTAATCTTTATTATTTCTCTTCTCCTTCTAGGTTTAGGTTTTCTATGCTGCTCTTTCTACAGTTCCTTTAAGTGTAGGGTCAGGTTGTGTATTTGTCTTTTGTTGCTTCCTGAGAAAGACTTTAATGCTATATACTCCCCTCTTATTGTCTGCCTTTCCTGTATCCCAAAGATATCAAACAGTTGTGTTTTCATTCTCATTTGTTTCTGTGATTTTAAAAAATTCTTCTTGAATTGACTGGTTGACCCATTCATTCTTTAGTAGGATGCTCTTTGGCCTCCCATGTATTTGAGTTCCTTCCAACTTTCTTCTTGAGATTGAGTTCCATTTTCAAAACATTGTAGTCTGAAAATATGCAGGGAATGATCCCCATCTTTTGGTACTGTTTGAGATCTGATTTGTGACCCAGTTCACGATCTATACTGGAGAACATTCCATGTGCATTACAGGAGAATGTGTATTCTGTTGCTTTGGGATGGAATGTTTTGCATATATCTGTGAAGTCCATCTGGTCCCATATGTCATTCAAAATCCTTATTTCCTTGTTGATTTGCTTAATCTGTCCATTGCAATGAAAGGTGTGTTAAAGTCCCTACCATTATTGTATTATTGTCCACATGTTTCTTTGATTTTGTTATTCATTGAGGTTTGGTGATGGTGAATATCTTTTCATGTGACCGTTGGCCATCCGTATTTCTTCTTTGGAGAAATGTCTGTTCATGTCTTCTGATTATTTTTTAACTGGATTGTTTGTTTTTTGGGTGTTCAGTTGTATCCATTCTATACATTTTGGACACTATTCCTTTATTGCATAGAATATTTGCAAATATCTTCTCCCTTTCAGTAACTTGTCTTATTTTTCTTGTCTATAGTTCTTCTGCTGAACAGAAACTTTATTTTGATATGGTTCCAGTAGTTTATTTTTGCTTTTATTTCCTTTGCCCCAGGAGACAGTCTAGAAAAATGTTGCCTTGGTCCATGTCAAGAAGTTACTATCTGTACCCTCTTATAGGATTTTTATGGTTTCATGCCTTCCATTGAGGTCTTGAAGCTTTTTAGTTTATTTGTCTGTATGGTGTAAGAATGTAGCGTAATTTCATTCTTTTGTGCATGGATGTCCAGTTTTCCCAACATTTGTTGTAGAGACTATCCTTTTTCTTTTCAATATTCTTCCCTGTTTCTGCAAGATTAATTGGCCACATAATTGTGAGCTTATATATGAGCTTCTATCCTGTTCCCTTTGTTGCCGTGTGTATTTTTGTGCCAGTACCATACCATTAGGATGACTGTAGCTTTGTAGTATAACTTGAAATCTGGAATTGTGACTCCTCCAGCTTTGTTTTTCTTTCTCAATATTGCATTGGCTGTTCAGTATCTTTGGTGGTTCCCTACAAATGTTTAGGAGTGTTTTCTTGAGTTCTTTTTATTCAACTTAAATTCAATGAGCCAACTTATAGCACATCATTCATTTCAGATGTAGTGTTCAATAATAGATCCGGTGTGTATAACACCCGGTGCTCATTGCACCATGTGCCCTCCTTAATGCCCATCACCCAGTTACCCCATCCCCCATCCACCTCCCCTCCAGCAACCCTCAGTTTGTTTCTCTAATGAGGAGTCTCTTATGGTTTTTCTCCCTCTCTGCTGAATTCCCATTCAGTTTTCCCTTTCTTCCCTTCTGATCCTCTGTGGTGTTTCTTCTATTTTACAAATGAGTGAACCCATGTGCCAATTGTCTTTCTCTAACAGACTAATTTCCCTCAGGATAATACCCTCCAGTTCCATCCAGGTGGATGTGATGGTAAGTCTTCATCCTGTCTGATGGCTGAATAATATTCCGTGTTAGAAATGAACCACATCTTCCTTTATCCATTCATGTGTCCGTGGACATCTGGGCTCTTTCCATAGTTTGGCTAAAGTGGATATTACTGAACTCAACACTGAGGGGCAGGTGCCACTACTTTTCACTCAATCTGTATCTTTGGGGTAAATAACTAGTAGTGCAATTGCTGGGTTATAGGGCAGCAGCTGTATTTTTAAGTTCCTGAAGAAACTCGATAACATTTGGCAGAGTGGCTGTACGAGCTTGCATTCCCACCAGCAATGTAAGAGTGTCCCCCTTTCACCACATCCTTGCCAACATTTGTTGTTCCCTGCCTTGATAATTTTAGCCATGCCAACAGTTGTAAGGTGGTATCTCATTGTGGTTTTGATTTGTATTCCCCTGATGGCTATTGATGTGGAGCACTTTTTCATGTGTCTCTTGGGTGCTTATATGCACTTTTCATAGAAAGGTGTGTTCATATTTACACCTATGCCTTAAGCTGGATAAGGGCAGTCCCAGAAGCATGGAAGGTGTGATCTGCTTAGTTGTGGAGACCTTCAAGGACATTTGAATTAAGGACTAGAGTTAAGGAGAATATCAGGCTGAGGCTTTGCATTCAGTATAGTATGAAAGTATAAATAAGTAATTGGTTCTTCTCTGTAACTCTTGGGGTTACATGCTAACCTTTACTCATTGTAAAATATTCTAAGAAATGGTTCAAGATTTCATTCAGATTTTTTCTGCTCAAATCCTTTCTAGGGCTCCAAAAGGCATGATTTCTGACTTTGTTTCAGGATGAGCCCTCTGCTTTGTTCTGGTATCCCCATTCCCTGGGGATTTGGAGCCAGTCCTCTAGGGATGGGGTTGGGGCCTTTGATCATGCTAGATTCAATCTGCCAGTTGTATGGTAAGACTCCCAGAGCGCTGAGTTGAGGGTGTATGTCAGGCTCCAGACTTGTGTCCAGCAGGCCACTGAATGTGGGGGTGGCCTCAGGTGCACATGCAGATTTCTCCCACTCTAAATCATTTCCAGAATTTCAAACAACATGGTTTCCTTCTGGGTGGCATGTGGAGTCCTCTGGAATTGCTCGGATATTCCCATTTCATGGGGTTTGGAGACAGGTCTCTGGGGAAAGACCCCTCTGAGTCCAACCTAGGATTAGGGTTGGGATAACTGACATGACCTTTGTTCCCAGAATATGCCCCATGAAGATACCCATGAGAGTCTGGGAATCCAGGAAAGTAAAATGTGTGATTATGGCTCTAGTTAAAGCCACTGTGGGGATCGTGCTGGAGGCCATCTCATATCTCAGGCTGGCTCTTTCGCTGATTTCCAATATGACCAAGGAGACTTACTTCCTAGGAGTTTCAGGCTCATCATTTCTAAAATGAGGAAATATTTTTAGATTAACTGGTTCATTCAAGAATATAGAATGAACTCCTTGGAAGTTCTAGGCAGTTTCCAAGACAGATTCTATTTCAGGAGTTCTGACTCCCAACCTCCCCACTCCTATTGAGCTCTCCCATTGGACACAATGGCTGTTCCATGGAAATTCCGATGGGCAACATTGGACTAGCAAGTGTCTTCAGGGTGTTCCCCCACACCATCCAATGTGGCTGAGGGGCCTTGAGCAATTCTGAACCAAAACCAAGTTTTTGACTAACTGGCCATGTGCTGTCTTACTTGCACAAGAGTAGCAGTACCTGGATCAGGCCTTTAATGCAACACTGAGCCAGCTTAGTGAGGACCTTGCCCAGGACACTAGCCCTAGGATACTGTGAGGGCACTAGGAGTCCACAGTTAAATCATGCAATGCAACAGGTGATTCTACATCAGGGTAGATGATGCAAAGTATAGTTTCAAAGCAGACATGACAAAAACCATTTAATGACAGAATAGTATGTAGTTAAACATACTCTATACTATGGCAGTGATGGGAAAAGTGAACGATGGGTTCAGAAAGGGCTGTGAGAGTTCCAAGAAGTAGGTTGGAGTCGTCAGTGGGTAGGGGGTGTCTCGTGAAGGAAGGGACCAGGAGACTTGTCATGGGTTCCAACAGTGCAGCATCAGGGTGTGTGCTCTGCCTGACCCATGATTCCCAGGGACACTGGAGGCATTCTAGCTCCAGAGGATCTGAAGACTGCATATTGGCCTGAGCAGAGGCTTGGTGATATGTCTTCTTGGTTCCTGGGTGTGGCTCTTTCTCAGCTTCTGGAGGCTGTTGGTTCTCCTGTTATTTTCCTCTGAGCTGCACTATTTTGTGTTGATTCAGTTCTGTTAGTTGACACAAATTCTTCCTGAAAAGAAGTGGAATAGAAGTCATCCTCGTTTCCTAAGTACCTCAATAGATTCAATAGTAATAGCCTTTTCCCAGGTCCCTGGGCCTTCATCTGCTGGCCAACTCCGAGATTTCTGAAAACATATTCTACTTTTAACAGGTTGAAAGAATGAGTTAGGTTTTTAAAGAATTCAACAGAGTCCCACTTTTCATAATCTATAAAATGATCTGTAAACATCTGTAAATATGACAGGATGAAGGAAGTATTGGCTTTGTACTGGGATTTGCGCCACTGCTTACTCACTGTTGCCCCGTGTGGCCACTCTCCAGATAGCACGTGGCCAAATGTGTCTCAAGTTTTCAGATTCAAGGGGCAGTAAGACAATAAGAAGGTTGGTTCCCGAATTCCTTATCTCCTACAAACAATCCTCTAACTCATGAGCGATCTTCTAAATCAAGTATATCTTAACTAGATATTAGAGTAAGGTTCAGGGTCAAGTTCCATACATTAACTATGGACAGCTTTTTGTATGTCAATCTTACCTGCCTAAAGAGTTTTTAAAAAAATAAAAATGAAAGAGGATATAGTCACCAAAGCACTGAGCACATTACCTGTCCCAGGAAATAGGTAACTAAACATAATTATTGTTCCATCTTAGCTGAGGGTGAGGAGCTGGTCCTACAGGAACTTGGCAGGTAGCATGTGTCATCTCCCTGTGAGAGCCACACCCAGCTCAGCACGTCCTCTGCTGTGCTCAAGGGCATCAAACAGATGGACCAGGTGCAGTTGTGACTCCCTTCTGTCAGGCATAGCTTGCTTCCGACAGGTAGAGAAGTGGACCAGCTCACACATACATGACATGTTCCTTTGGTGCCTTGCTCTCTGCCTCCCCTTTCTGTCACCCTGGTCCTGAGCCTTTGGCTCCTCTGAGAACTTGGGTTTGCAGATTTCTCTTGACTTTTCAAAGTGTTGATCTATGTTGCCTTTGTTCCTGTTCTTGGGTCAGAGATGAAGGCAGGAAAAGTCACTGCTTTACTGTGAAAGCAACAAAAAGAAATATCAAGTGTGCTCAACCCTCAGCACCTCAGACTTGAAAGCAATGACCAACTACGAACTTCATGTTCTACACAATCAGCTTCAGGGACTCATAGATGTGTGTAAAATGAAATTGTACTGAAAGAAATCTCGTACCAAACTTTGGCCTTGCAGAAGAGAGTTTAGGGACACCGTCCCTTGCCTGCCCTGTCATTTCCATTCTGGACAATGCCCGGTCACACTGACATGTGTAGCCACACAGGGCGAACAACTGACATCCTCCTGGCGCACTCCCAGTCCCACTGCCTCCTGGTCCGGCCAATGCTGCACACCCCCAGTCCTCCTGAGCATTCCCTGTAGTGACACAGCTGTGATCACCCTCCTGATGCATTCCAGGTGCCCCTGCCCCTGGGTCCGGCCAACCCTGCACACCCCCAGTCATGAGTGTCCCCTGTCATGGCACCTGTCACACAAGGCTATCATTTTTGGTCTCTTGGTCTGCCTTTTCTGCATGGAGTAGATTTCTCTCACAGATGCCTGACTGCATGACAGGTGGAGGAATGCTTTCAGGATCTTTTGTCCTGGAACAGCAGCCATCCTTCAAAACCCTGATGGCCAGGGATAGTCTCTGTCCCTCTGTGTATCCCCAGCCCCTGTGGAACATAGCGTCCAGGATGAGGGATTTGGGAGTCCTCACAGATGAAGTTTGTTCTATGAAGGTGGCCTCCTTCTGAGATCATCAGAAGGACATGATGATGTCTGAACCCCATTACGTGGCCGTTCCTGTGGGACAGAAAGCACAGTACTGTACTGTGTTCTCCTTGCACACTGTGGCTAACAAGGAGGAAACGTATCTCACACTCACAAATTCACACTTGCACCTCCGTTTCTGAGCATCACCATCACGTAAACTACACCGAATTCCTGCTGGCTGCAGACATGTAGACATGCCACTCAAGGTATAAATACAGGGGGATGGAGATGGAGTTCTGGCTAAAAAGATGGAAGTCCTTGCCTCTGGGGGTGAAGAAATTCAGTTTTACCCAGCAGGTGCTATGTTCCACTCAAAGAAGTGACATGACCCTAGGATCTTTGAGACCAGAGGTTGGAACAGACTTTTCTGTACAGTCTTCTATAAAGATTTTCTGGTCGGTGTTGCAATCCATGTGGTCTCTCATACAGTGACTCCATTCTTGTATTGTGGCTTGAAAGCAGCCACAGACCGTCCACACCGAATGTTCCAGCCACACTTGATTGACAATACAGGGGGTGGTCTCATTTGGCCCTTGGGAGTAGTTTCCCACACCCCAGATTTGCAGCATGGTGGATGGTGGGGGGAGAGGGCTCTTCTTTTCCGTGGCAGATGGGAGTACACTGGGATCTCTCCTGGCAGACCCCGGCCCCTCCACTTGAAGGGAAAAAAAGATGATTGTGGGATTGGCTAACAATTAAGGCCTCAGGAATTCCCCCACATTTCTCTGTGGCCTCGAGCTTGCCACAAGATGTTTGTCTGTGCTTGAATTCCATGTAGGTATTGCTTGGCTGAGTGTGTCCCCATTGCCTGTCAGGTATATCTTGCGGGTTATATCCCACACAGATGGTCATCTTGTTCAGGCCAAGACCATGAGCACATTGAGGGTTCTCTTGAGTTAGCAGAGGTTCTAGCATGTGTGGGCTTCAGGACAAGTCCAATTCAGCCCTCAGCAATGTTATGGAGCCCCTGGCTTCTTGTGCCCTTGGTGGCACTGGCACAGACTTGGCCTAGGCCACTTCTACAGTCATGATGGAAAAGCCCCTGGCTGGGTGGTCCCCCCATGCTTTGCTTTGCAGGCTGAGACCTGAGGCTCATGCCACTTCTTTGGCTGGGACCAGGTCACCTGCCCATGGATGAGCCAATCCCTGGAGCCAGGGAGTGGAGCAGTGGAGACTGGCACATGTTGTTAGGACCTCTGTTGTAATGACTTTTCTAATGGCTATGGTGGTAAGGTCTTCTAGGATGCACCTGTTAATAAAATGAATATTAATTTCTGATATTATGTGGGTCCAAGATGCTGGTTTAGCACCTAGCACCTCAATCCTGGCACCTCGGTACTATTGTGCTGCTCTGCAGAGGCGATGGCTGAGAATGAGCAAGGTGGTTGGAAATTGGTCTGGAATGCACAAGGGAAGGGTGTGTGTGTATGTGTGTGTGTGTGTAGGGGATTGGGGATAATAGCTCTGGCCAAGCTGTATCTCCAACTTACCTAGGTTCAAGAAGGTGCAGGGAATCCATGGTGTTTCACCATCCATCCTTTTGCAGATGAAGAATATGTCTTTTGCATGGACTATGACAAGACTTGTTCCAAGTACCTCTAGTTGGTACAGAAGTCGGGGAGAGCAGCACCTTCCATCTGCTAGGATAGGAATGAGAGGCTGTGTGCTCTCAAGAAGGTGGCTGGCTTTTGAGGGCTCACTGTGACCCTGCACACAGGACTCTGTTTTGCTCAAAAGATGAAGTATCGGAAGCATACGGTGCCCCATGTAATCCCAGGAAGGGGACAAACCTAGAGTCCACTGTTGAGTTACTTCCTGGGATGGGGGTGATCTGCAGCATCCGTCTCATGAGATGTCTGTCCTTTATTGAGTACTGGGTGTGCTTTCTGGGACTGTGATCTAATGGCTGGGATTTCCAAGGAGTGGGATTTTTTTTTAATTTTTTATTTTTTATAAACATATAATATATTTTTATCCCCAGGGGTACAGGTCTGTGAATCACCAGGTTTACACACTTCACAGCACTCACCAAAGCACATACCCTCCCCAATGTCCATAATCCCACCCCCTTCTCCCAACCCCCCTCCCCCCAGCAACCCTCAGTTTGTTTTGTGAGATTAAGAGTCACTTATGGTTTGTCTCCCTCCCAATTCCATCTTGTTTCATTGATTCTTCTACCCACTTAAGCCACCATGTTGCATCACCACTTCCTCATATCAGGGAGATCATATGATAGTTGTCTTTCTCCCATTGACTTATTTTGCTAAGCATGATATGCTCTAGTTCCATCCATGCTGTCGCAAATGGCAAGATTTCATTTCTTTTGATGGCTGCATAGTATTCCATTGTGTATATATACCACATCTTCTTGATCCATTCATCTGTTGATGGACATCTAGGTTCTTTCCTTAGTTTGGCTATTGTGGACATTGCTGCTATAAACATTCGGGTGCATGTGCCCCTTTGGATCACTACGTTTGTATCTTTAGGGTAAATACCCAGTAGTGCAATTGCTGGGTCATAGGGTAGTTCTATTTTCAACATTTTGAGGAACCTCCATGTTGTTTTCCAGAGTGGTTTCACCAGCTTGCATTCCCACCAACAGTGTAGGAGGGTTCCCCTTTCTCCACAACCTTGCCAGCATCTGTCATTTCCTGACTTAATAATTTTAGCCATTCTGACTGGTGTGAGGTGATATCTCATTGTAATTTTGATTTGTATTTCCCTGATGCCAAGTGATATGGAGCACTTTTTCATGTGTCTGTTGGCCATCTGGATGTCTTCTATGCAGAAATGTCTGTTCATGTCTTCTGCCCATTTCTGGATTGGATTATTTGTTCTTTAGGTGTTGAGTTTGCTAAGTTCTTTATAGATTTTAGACACTAGCCCTTTATCTGATATGTCTTTGCAAATATCTTCTCCCATTCTGTCAGTTGTCTTTT
Organism: Mustela nivalis; assembly: GCF_964662115.1. Classification (NCBI taxonomy): domain Eukaryota; kingdom Metazoa; phylum Chordata; class Mammalia; order Carnivora; family Mustelidae; genus Mustela; species Mustela nivalis. Next base: position 35,034 of record NW_028133917.1, on the reverse strand, counting down.
GGTTTTCTTAACTGTTTCCTTTGCTGTGCAAAAGCTTTTGATCTTGATAAAACCCCAATAGTTCATTTTTGCTCTTGTTTCCCTTGCCTTTGGTGATGTTCCTAGGAAGATGTTGCTGTGGCTGAGGTCGAAGAGGTTGCTGCCTGTGTTCTCCTCAAGGATTTTGATGGATTCCTTTCCAAGGAGTGGGATTTTGTGGCATCACTGTAAGAGTTGGTCCACCAGGAGTGGGTAAGTCCCCTTCTGCTGCTGAGAATTGTGTCTCTAGTGGTTGGAGTGTGTATTACAAGCCTAGAGGTCAATGGTGAGGTGGTTACAGTGGTGAGCAGGCTTTTGTTATTGATGATTTTTAAGGGTGAATTCCATTGGATGATATCTTAGATCTTATGGTCAGGGATCCTCATTAAGTGCCCATAAAGGTGCTTTTTCTGAGTTTCATATTTGATTTCTTTTTCTTACTTCTAATAGTTCTCCTTGTACTTGATGTTCCAATGAGCAGTACATTACAACGTTGCCTGCATTTTACTCGTGTGTTAATGAGGATTTGAAAAAGGAAAATGATGTCAATGCTTCCAGAAATTGTACACTGGAACAGCCAAATAATAAAATTTCATTTTGACACAAAAAGGAAATACCCTGCTGTGATTCTTAGTTTAAAGCAGGGGAGAAGGCCCTCTTTCGGTATTGGTAATGAGTACCATAGGCCTTCCTAGGGAACATTATCAGATTCTGTTGTAAACCTTGTCTTTGTTATTGTGGAAGAATCAGGAGTCAACCAATTATTTGTCTCCCGTTTCATTTTCCATGGACATTTCCATGATAATTTGGTTTCACACCTCTACCATTATGAAATCATCCTAACTTTAGCACCAGCTCACCCTTCTCTCCCAAGGGTATGTTTTGGCCAAGACAAAAGCCACTTCTGGGTGACTGGGAGACTGATAGACCAGAATTTGGTCAGTAGGGAATTACTGGGATCCTAAATTCCAAACCAGCTCCTGACACCCAGATGAAATACATTGCAGATTTAGAAAGGTCAGATAGAAATTTTTGTGTCCTTGGTAACAACTGAAGAAAATGTGTCATCCCTAAACCTAACATTAACCCCTAACTTTAATGCTGAAACCTAACCTAACCTTAAAGCCCAGACTGGAAGGAACCCTGAATGCCAAACCTAAAATTGAACCCGAAGCCTAGACTCTGAACCTGAGTCCTGGATCCAAGCCCTGAACCATGAACCTAAATCCTAAACCAGAACTCTGAGTCATGAACCCTGAACCCAAGTCCCAGCATGAACCCAAACCCCAAATTTGACCTTTAACATTATCCCATAAGCCCTGAGTGTTAAGACCTAACTCATAAACCTAAAGCCCTAAAGTGTAACTGTTCCCTTTGCCCCTCGCTCTAACTCCTCACCCCGACCCTAAACCTTAACCCTGATCTCAAACTCTGACTGAAACCTGAACCTGAAACTGAATTCGAATCCTTCACCACACTTTGTTTATGCATTCGCCATTGATGGATATTTGCAGTTTCTACCTTTTGATTCTTGTGAACATTGTTTGGTTTGGGGGCTAGGGTTAGGGTCTTGGGTTGGGGTCAGGACCAGGCTTGAGAGCAAGTTGAGATCAGAATGTGGGTCTGCTTCAGGGCCAGTGTCATGTTCGATGCTACTCTTTGGGTCAGGGACTGTTGTAATTCCATATTGTTTACAAGTCATTGTTCTTTAGCAAGTTTTGGAGAAGCTGGGGGATATTGGGCTTCATGCAGCTTGAATTTCCAGAACGAAATGGCTTCAACTAGACCCTCTGAGGGAGCAGGTGCTTCCATTGAAGGGTGAGCTCCCCAGTCCTGCACTGCCCTCCACTGCCTGTAGAGGGCGCCATACACACAGCTCCCGCCCTGAGCCTGGCATGTGCAGCCACCCCTGGGACAGGAGCCCGGCCTCCTCAAGACCCACTGTGGAGGCTTCTGGAGGATGTGGGGCTGCTCCCACCCTGACATGACCAGCCATGGAGGATGTGGGTTTATATCCACACAGACAGGACCCGCTGTGGAGGACGTGGAGCTGTATCCACACTGACAGCAGTGCAGCCTCCTCAGGACCAGCTGCTGGAGGGGAAGGTGAGAAGAAACCACCTGAGCAGGGACTGGCGAGGAGGTGCGTGGTCTCAGGATCCCACGGAAGAAGGGTGTGCCATGTAGATACTGGACCTTCCATGGTTTTGTGTGTGGTGACATGGCCTCCCACGGTGCTGTGTGTGGGGCTGTGGGTCTCCCCTTTCTGGGCTTGGATGTGCCCTGGGTCCCATGTCTGTGTTTGTGTGCATCCAGATTTGGTTCCTGGGGTTCCTCAGACATCTGCAGTCAGAGAACAACCACCCACCTTGGGGTTCGTGCTTCCTCCACCTTGGCCCTGCAGGGTCATTCCTGTGTCCACACCCGCTTCAGGGTTGGTCCAGAGTCTGGAAGATCAGGAGCGACAGTGTGGACTCTGTAGACAGCTTTGGGGAGAGGAGGTATATTCCCAGTGTCGGTTCCTCCCTGAGCACAGAGTCTCCCGGACTCCGTGTGCCTCCCTCCATGTCTGTCATCAGTGTCTTACAGCTGTCAGAGGTCAGGTCTGTCACCTCCTTGGTTCAGGGGACTCCTAGGAGTCTTGGTCTTTTGGATGCAGTCATAAATGAGATTGTTCTCCATAGTCTCTTTCTGATGGTTCCTTTGGAGCATGTAGAAATGCATGTGATTAGTGTATATTGATTTTGTTCCTTGCAAGTGTCTGGAATTTATGAGTTCTGTTTGCCTTGAACTCAAACTGCCAGTTATTTGACCAGCCAGATGGGTTTATTTGGGAAGAGCAGAGAACGGCAGTCTGGGCTGAGCAAGCTCCGGTTCCATCACAGGCAAGTGCAAGAAACAAAGGAGAGGAAAGTTATTTCATGGAGAAGGAGGAAGAAGTTGGGAGGGGTGCTTGGAAGGAAGGTCCACTTAAGAGAGGCAGGGGTTCGGGGTGATGGAGGATTCTCCCTGGCTGAGCTGCAGGGATGGTGATTTCTTGTAGGAGAAGAACCTTTAGCTTCCCCTGTGGGGCCTGGAATGGATGAGTCTCTCCAGTGGGGGATTCTGATGTGGGGTCTGTGATGGACACTGAGCGGCAGGTGCCGCCTCCCAGCTTCCCCTTCTGGCATGCCCAGTCTGCTCTACAGAGGCTTCCCTTCATGCTTGTTCACAGTTCTAATCTGGTTGGTGTAGAGCCTTGTGGAAAACTGGAATTCCAAATCCCACTGCTTCTAGTGCACCCGAGACATGGGGGCCCCTGATTTAATCCTCCCACGAGTCTCTTGCTAACATGTGGCCTCCTCCAAGGATGAGTGGCCTCTGCACAGTGGGTGACCTGGATCTGGGAGGGCTTGGCCTTCATCCCGAAGTCCGATGTCCTCTCTGCTTCTGTGACTTTGTGCTAACATGGATGTTTGGGAGAGTCATTTACTCTGTGGTGAGTTCAAAGTGCAGGCATCTTGTCACAGCTGCACACATGCACTTTATCTCCCCAGCTGTCATTTCTTTACTACGTTGGCCACTTTACAGGGCCTTCTTCGGTGCAGTTTACCCCAAACAGGGACACTGTCCCACGGAAACACCATGTAACCCCAAGTGAGGAAATCGTGACACTTTCCATATCTGAACCCAGACCACAGGCCCACTTCAGCTGTCACCACCTGCCCGATGGTCTGAAATGTCTTCTCCATTCAGATCCAGTTTTCTTCTTCTGGACCTTCTCCTAGGACTTTCCTTTACTTGGGTAACCTTGATGGATTCAAGGAGCACAGACAGCTCCCATCTGAGTGGTATTTCTACGTGGCTTATGTCACTGGGGCTGTGTTCAGTGTCCATCTACGTTGTGACATGCATCAGTCCTTCATTCACTTTTTCACGGTGACTAAACAGAATAACATTGACCCCTTAAAATATTTCAGGGACACAGTTCTCTGGTCTTGGCTGAGTTCCCACAGTTGTACATCATTCTCCAGAACTTTCTCATTCTCCCCGAGGGAGACCGTATGCATGAAACACCAACTCCCCGTTCCCCTTTCCCCTCAGCCCCTACAGTCACATTCAACACTGAGTGTCTGGGTACTTCATGTGAGTGAACTCATACCGTATCTGTCCTTCCGTGATGGGCCGATTTCACTCAGCGTAATGACTTCCAGGTTTAGTCCGTCTTGTAGCCTGTGTCAGAACACCCTTTGTTGTTGTTTTTTTTTTTTAAAGATTTTTATTTATTTATTTATTTGACAGAGAGGGATATCACAAGTAGGCAGAGAGGCAGGCAGAGAGAGAAGAGGAAGCAGGCTCCCCAATGTGGGGCTCGATCCCAGGACCCTGAGATCATGACTTGAGCTGACGGCAGAGGCTTTAACCCACTTAGCCACCCAGGCGCCCCAGAACACCCTTTGTTTTTAAGGCTGAATCGTGTTCCAGCATGTATAAACCACATTTTGTTTATCCATTCATCTGTCAGTCGACGCTTGGGTGGCTTCCCCCTTTTGGCTGTTGTGAGAAAAGCTTCTCTGAATATGGTTACTTGTACTTTAAATTGGGGGGCGGGCATATAGGCTGCAGTGGAATTCTGTGTCTGATATGTTGAGGAGCCACCATTTCTTTTTTTTCCCCACTAACGAACCATTTTACTCCATTCCTTCACACGGCAGAACAAGATTGCCATTTATGGATCTTCCTCGTTTTGTTTATCCTGTTCCCCATGGAGGGATGTTTGCATAGTTCCTGGGTTTTGCCCATAGTGAACATGGCTGCTGTGAGTGTTTCTGTACATTTTTGTTTGTTGGTTTGAACCAATATTTTCATTTGGGGGGGGGTGTATAACTAGGAGTGTAATTGTTGAACCATTTGGTAATTCTGCTTTGATTTATTTGAGTAAATGCCAAACTATTTTACATGTAGACTACACCATTTTTCACAAGCGAGGTTTAAGCATTTCAGTTTCTCAACACGTTTTTGTCATTTTTAGTTTTCTTGATCATAATGATTCTAGTGTAAAAGACATCTAACTGGTTTAAATCTTCATTTCCATAAAGACTAATGATGTTTAACATCAATTCATGTGCTAGTCACCATTTGTATGATTTCTCTACAGAAAGCGCTATCCCAGTCCTTCATTTTAAAAATGGGGTTGTCTTTTTGTTGAAGAGTTCTAAAAGCTCCTTACATACCTTGGGCATCAGACTCTTATTGGATAAATAATATACAAATATTTCCTTCCATTTGGGGGCTACCTTTTCACTTTCTGGAGAGTATCTTCTGAGGTACAAAGATTTAAATTTTTTTTTTTACATTTCTTTTTTAAGTGAGTGAGAGAGAGTGTGCGAGTAGACAGGGTCAGAGGGAGAAGGAAAGAGAATCTTAAGCAGGCCCCACACTCGGTGTGGAGCCTGATGCGGGGCTCGATCTCATAACCCTGAGTTCATGATCTGAGCCAAAATTAAGAGTCAGACAGTTAATCAACTGAGCTACCCAGGTGCCCAGGACAGATTTTTAATTTTGAGGATATTATTTTATCTGTTTTTTTCTTTCCCTTTATATGCTTTGATATCAGATGTAAAAGCATTGCTAAATCCAAGGTGTTGAAGATCTATCTCCATTTGTTTCTGCTAGAGTATATAATTTTACCTCTTACATTTAAGCCTTTAACTTATTTTGAGTTAATGTTTATATGTGGTGTGATGTAAGGGTCCAGTTCCATTCCTCTGTGCGTGGATAGTCAGTTGTCTGGCACCCTTTGTTGAAAAGACAATTCTGTCCCCCCAGTGCAATGTTGTCCCTTTTGACCCTTGTCAAAATTCAGAGGACCACAGATGAAGGGGTTTATTTCTGGGCTCTCTATTAAATCCTGCTGATCTGTATGCATACTTTTTTTTAAAAGATTTTATTTATTTATTTGACAGAGATCGATCACAAGTAGGTGAAGAGGCAGGCAGAGAGAGAGGAAGAAGCAGTCTCCCTGCTGAGCAGAGATTCCCAATTCAGGGCTCCATCCCAGGACCCTGAGATCATGACCCCACCAAAGGCAGAGGCTTTAACTCACTGAGCCACCCAGGTGCCCCTGTATGCATACTTTAAAAAATTATTATATTTATTATTAAATTTTTCAAATTTAAATTCAATTAATTAACATATATGTAGTATTCTTTTCAAGGGCTATGCATACCTTTAGGACAGGATCACAATGTTTTAGTTACTGTTGCTTTGTATTAAGATTCAAACATTGGAAGTATGACCTTTCGCCTTTGATTTTCTTTTTCAAGATTGTTTCAGCTATCTTGTGGTCCCTGAAAATTCCATATAACTAGTAGGATTAGCTTGTGTGTTTCTTCCAAAAGGCCTTTGTGAAATGTCTTGGGACAACACTGAATCTCCATATTGTGTTGTGTACTGTTGCCATCTTACCAATAGTATGTCTCTCATTACCGTGGGGAGTCCTCAGACTGATGTAGGTTTCTGATACTTTCTCTCAGCAAAGTTTCGTACTTTCCAGTGTACAAGACATGCACGTTGATTACCTCTATTCCTAAGCATTTTGTCAATGTTGGTGTTTCCTAAAAAGGAATTGTTTCCTTAAATTCCATTTTGGATGATTCATTGCGTGTGTATACAAATGAGAGATTTTTGTGTATTTATATTTTGTCCTGGATCTTTGTAGAATTAGGGTATAAATTACAAAGGTGGTGGGTTTTGTACAGAGCACTAAAGTTCCGGACAGTCATTTCCTTGGCGTCCATCTCGTGGGTCTTGCTGGCATCTGGGAGTGGTTATGCTGGAGGGGTCATTTTGGTGCCCGCCGGGTCTTTGACTCTTTGACTTAAGAGATGAGCCTGAAGGAGGAAGGTCATCGGTTAGCAAGGCCAGAGTGCATGTGGGTAAAGGCCTCTTTAGCTCAGAGAGCGGGAAGCTTCAGGCCCCTGCAACACACCTTGCCCTGTTCATTGCTTCCAGCTTCCTGGTTGTGAGTTCTGTCCTTCTAATGAATTGGTGAGGTAGTAAGTAACACGTTTCCCTGAGTTACATGAGCCTCTATTAGAGCAGACTGCGAGCAGACTCTTGGAACCTGAGTAGCAGACTCTTAGAACCTGAGTACAGACCTACGATCTGTAGACCATAGCTCGGAAAAATGGGTGACCTCTCTGCCCTGCCACTGTCTGACCCCTAAGTTAACAGCATAGGGATCCAGTGACCCCACACAGCAAAGAACACAGACTTGACAAAGATTGCTCAGAAAAGTCAGAGCCAACAGTAGCAACTACAGCGAGCAGCCAGAAGGAGGCCTCGTGTAAGGAAGGTCTGATTTCAGAATGCTTCCATGATAATATTCATCGTCACACCCTGAATTCGTCAGTAGGGCCAAGTCCCCAAGCTAGAGTTCAGGTAGCTTCTAGTTAGCTTCAGATAGCTTCCCAGGAGAGGGCAGATTTAACCAAGGTCCGGAAGATGGGATGGGCTTCCTGACTCCCCGTCACCACCCCCTATCCAGGGCTGCAAGAGAGGACAGTTTCCTTCAGCTTCTCTTAAGGTCCCTGGTGGGGTCTGGAAATTGACAGAGAGAGATGAACAGGAGAAAAGCAGGCAAAGCGTATTGATTTTTTTTGGTGGGAACCTCATATGAACATGGAGACCAGCAGAGGTGACTGGAGCAGGCGGCTCTTCTCCCTTTTAGACAAAGAAGCCATGGAGGTGGGAAGAACTGAGAGAGACAGGGGTTGGGACTAGGGCTGGTAAATGATGAAGAGGTAACTAGGAAGATAAAGGTTCAGTTAAGCAGGTTTGTTCCTACAGCCTTTGGGGCCCGGAATTCTTCCTTGACTCTCGTGAGAAGCATGTCCTCCCTGCGGTCTAGGCAGAGCAAGTGCCACATGGGAGTTTTCTGACCTGCTTCAGGGAAGAAGGGCTGATGGCTGGGGATCCGAGGAACTTTTCTGCTTCTGCTCAATGCAAAATTCTTTCCGTTTCTGTGTTGCCAAGGTGCCATATTTGGGGTAGTGTGTCCTGACCCTCACCAGCCTGGCACTGCGCTCCTTTTCCTCCTCGTATCCAGGACATTGGATGTGCTACTTTGGAGATGTCCCAACCCTGGGGCCGTCCCTTGTCCATCCGTCCTCTCGGTGCTGTGCTTCCTTCTCCTTGGCCCTTTGTCACCCTGGATCCTCTCCACTTCCTCAACAACTCCGATGTTCCCAGGAGCAGGGTGGCAGGAGGGGGTCCCAGGAGGTGCTTTCTAGATCTCGTGCCCCCGATGACTCTGGGACAGTAGCTACAGGACATTCTGCCATAAGGACTGGGACTGAGGATCCCACCATGTCCTAGGGCGTTAGCGCTGTTCCATTCCCGGTCTTTCCCCCACCATTGCGCTGAACACTCCCGATGGTACATCCGTGAAAGACCGCGCCAGAGTGGCCGGGAGTGAGTGCCAGGCCAGGCATGGCTAGGTGTGGCTGCACCTGCTGCCCAGGATAGGTGCTGCTCACTGTTCCCAGTCACCCTTCTCTCCAGGGGACCTGCATTGACCTCCGGATCTTCACCATCTCCCCAGGGCTGCCGGTCCCCAGATCGGACACCTGCCATTCTGAGGGTGACTGGCGCTGCCTCCATAGGGTTTCCTTTGCCCATGTCCTTCCCCGGGAGCTCCCGAATCTCCAACACATGCCCCCACGTGCCTGTTCTCCCCCCTGGACTTGCAGCATTTGGTCTCTGTCCCTGCGGACCCCATGACTTGGAGCCTGGTTTCGACCAGAGTCAGGTGAAAGTATTATTTGGTCTTGAGTTGTGAGCTATGTGTTTGATCTCTGTGGTGTGTCTTCCAACTTTCTGTGTTTCCTGGTTTCCGTATGAGCTACAGAGGAGCCAGCCGTGTCCTGTCTGGGGTCAGGCTGTGGTGTCCCAGCAGGAACAAGGGTCTCACCCCAAGATTGTGCCCATAATTCCTAAAGGGGCCTCTGTGATTACATCTCATCTGTAATCCATCAGGCATGTCAATATCGAATAAAGGAAAATCTATGTTAAATTAGCACAGAAAAAAATAAATCCCCTTTCAAAATCGGTGGGCAGACACAAAGGCACCTGTTGTGTGATTCCACGTATAGAAACATGCAGAACAGGGAATGGAAGAGAGAAAGCAGCTCAGGGGTGCAAGCATCTGGGCTGGAAGAGAAATGGCCAGGTAGGGCTTTGGGTTCAGGGTCTCCTTTGGGGAAGGAGATATCCTGCAGCAATGTTCTGTCGTGTGGTGGGTAAACGCTGGGAATGTACTTAAACTCATGATGCATTGAACTGGAAACAAGTAATTTTATTTAAAACGAATGATAAATAGTATACAGAACACGTAAAGACAAAATCAAAATCAGTATGTAGCAGAAAGGAAAAATGTGCACGTCGGGCACAAAACGTTCCTGCAGGTTGCCAGGGTTGGGGGATAGAACAAAGGGTAACTGTTCTAGGAGGAAGGCTGTGGGCACCAGAAGGGGCTGTGGGCGCTCCTCAGGAGGAGGAGTAGGGGGAGGAGCAGGGGCGGATTCCAGAGCAGAGGCACAGATGTTGTCAGGGGCAGGATCCATAGCAAAGGCAGGCCCCGGGACAGATGCAGACCCCAGCTCTTCCCGGACAGAGTCAGCCTCGCTGTGGGCAGGTGCCCAGTCACCTGCTGGCTCCGGGTCTCCTCCTGAAGTCCCTGCAGGCACCATCCCCGCCTCTGGAGCTGTGGATGCAGGTGGGGCCGGCTCTGGCTCCTCCGATGGAGCAGCTATGACAGGAGGAAAGCGCACCGGCATGCCTGTCGCTCCATGTGCTTTTGCAGAGACAGATCTCAGCCCAGGGCCTCCCGGAGAAGCCGCAGCCACGGAGGAACCCTCACCGGGACATCTCCCTGACTGCGGTCCGCCCGCTGCGAGCTCTGAGCCCAGTCCTGGCTCCTGGCCCCACACAAGCCTCTGGGGTCTCCTGCCCTTGGGGCCCGGCACCGACCCACCCGCAGACACCCACGTGCCCCAGCCCCGGCCTTCTCACCCTCAGGCTCGGCCTGCATGGGCTCTGGCTCCTGGACCACGCGGTGGTGTAGGCACGCAGGCAGTGTCAGCGGCCTTCCCCCGGAGTCCCCAGTCCCTGCTTCTGCAGAGCCCGGTACGGTCACTCTCCTGGTCAGGGAGATGGAGCGGGTGTCCGCCAGCCTCCTTCCTATTTCATCGTCACTAGTGCTCTGCACAGACAGACACCGGGAGCCAGCCCCGACCGTTAGAGCCCTGCCCAGCCGTCCTCACTGTCTTCCTGCCCACCCCCCTGCCGCTCCCAGATCAGACCCAGACAGTGTGTGCACAGCGCCACACCTGGGACAGGGACCCATACCTGCAGGACACGGGATGCACCCTGGGGGGAAGCTACTGTCCCTACTCTCACAGGAGGCAGCCTCCCACGCCCACAACCCACCCAGCCAGCCTCGACCTGGGTGTGAACATGAACTGCCCACCGGGCATCTGACCCCTTGTCAGCCTGTTCTTGAATGGGGTGGGCGCACCTCACTAGAGCCTTTACACACACACTCAAGCATGGGGAGGGGACCTAGGGCTGTACAGGTTGAATCAGAGCATGTGGGGCTGGGGGCTGGCTCTGGGCCTCATGGTGTTACCTTTCTCTTCTTTTGGCCAAATGGCCAGAGCCATCGGGGAGCCTTAAGACAACATCCCCAGTGAGGGAAAGCATGTGCAGGGCATGATTTCTTCAGCCTGCAGCCTCCAGATGTAGGAACACAACAGAACATGTTGCTTATTCAAAGATCCGCAACAAAATGAGCTGGGCAGGGGGCTGTCTCTGTGTGTGGGTGCCTGGTTACCTGGGTCCCCAATTGTGTTGGGCTCTATTGTGAGGAAAGTGAGGTCACCACTGCCTGGGGTCTGCTTACCAACCACTTCCTCCCACACAAGAGCCCCGCCCGGTGGGTCCCCCTCCCCCACGTGCTCAATGCTCACCCTCTGCTCCATGCCCAGTCCATACAGTGACAGCCACACAGCCCACCCACAGCCCCTGCGAGGCCAGGGGGCAGCCAGTGTCCCCACTGTGAGGATACAGGGCTGGGTTCGGACTGGGTTCCTGCTCATGCCCAGGGCTATGAGCCTGGACAGACCCTGTGCTTCTCAGGGCCTCCCTGGCTCCCGGCCGGCCCAGTGGGGGCTTCTGGTTTCTACTCCTAGGGACGCATTCAGGGGTAGGACCTCCAAATATGTTCTGTACCTGCTCTCACAGGAGGCTGGTACGCACCCGTGGGAATGCAGGGATGAGCGGGGGCTGGGCGGGGCATAGAATACAGCTCAGAGGGGCCTGGATCTGCTCTGGGATTCAGGCAAAGCCACCCTCCTCCTGCCTGTCTCCCAGCCCTGTGGGAAGGTTGCAGTGAATGATTCCGACCTTGTTCTCTCGTAGCACATGGCCAAATGTTTTCCAGTTTACCAGACTGTAGGGCATTAGGACAGAAGAGGGTTGGTCCCTGAACTCCTTAGCTCGTTAAAAACCGTCCTCTAATTTATGAGCGATCTTCTAAATCAAGTGTATCTTAACTAGATATTAGAGTTAGGCTCAAGGTCCCATTGCATACATCAACTATGGACAGCTTTTCGGATGTCAGTCTTAACTACATTTCTCTGTAGGCCTCGCTTGCCAAAAGATGTTTGTCTGTGGTTGAATTCCATGTAGGTATTGCTTCGCTAAGTATGCCCTTATTGTCTCGCGGGTATATCTGTGGGTTATATACCACACAGATGGTCATCTTGTTCAGGCCAAGACCATGAGCACATTGAGGGTTCTCCTGAGTTAGCAGAGGTTCTAGCATGTGTGGGCCTCAGGACAATTCCAGTTCAGCCCTCAGCAATGTTATGGAGCCCCTGGCTTCCTGGGTCCTCGTTGGCTCTGGCACAGGCTTGGCCTAGGCCACTTCTGTAGTTGTGATGGAAAACCCCTGGTCTGGGTGGTCCACCCCATGCCTGGCTCTGCAGGCTGACACCCGAGGTCCTCCCACCTCATTGGCTTGGACCAGGTCACATGCCCGTGGATGAGCCAATCCCTGGAGCCAGGGAGTGGAGCAGTGGAGGCTGGCACATGTTGTTAGGACCTCTGTTGTAATGATTTTTCTAATGGCTGGGGTGGTAAGATCTTCTAGGATGCATCTGTTAATAAAATGATTATTAATTTCTGATAATACATGGGTCCAAGATGCTGGCTTAGCACCTCGCACCTCAGTCCCAGCACCTCAGTACTGCTGTACTACACTGTAGAGGCGATGGCTGAGAATGAGCAAAGTGGTTGGAAACTGGTCTGGAGTGCACAAGGGAAGGGGGTGTGTGTGTAGGGGATTGGGGATAATAGCTCTGGCCAAGCTGTATCTCCAACTTACCTAGGTTCAAGAAGGTGCAGGGAATCCGTGGTGTTTCACCTTCCATCATTTTGCAGATGAAGAATATGGCTTTTCCGTGGACTATGGCAAGACTTCTTCCACGTATCTCTAGTTGATACAGAAGTCGGGGAGAGCAGAACCCTCTATCTGGTAGGATAGGCGTGAGAGGCTGTGTGCTCTCTAGAAGGGGTCTGGCTTTCGAGGGCTCACTGTGAGCCTGCATGCAGGACTAATGAGGGCATTTCATGGTTTAGTTCTAAGGATGGAGTATTGGAAGAATGTGGTGTCCCATGTAATACTGGGAAGAGGACAGGTCTGCAGTTCACTGTAGAGTTACTTCATGGGAGTGGTGGTGATCTGCAGTATCTGCCTCATGAGATGTCTGTCCTTTATTGAGTTCTGGGTGTGCTTTCTGGAACTGTGTTCTAATGGCTGGGATTTCCAAGGAGTGGGATTTTTTGGCATCACTGTAAGAGTTGGTCCACCAGGAGTGGGCAAGTCCCTTTCTGCTGCTGAGAATTGTGTCTCTAGCGGTTGGAGTGTGTATTACAAACCTAGAGGTCAATGGTGAGGTGGTTACAGTGGTGAGCAGGCTATTGTTATTGATGATTTTTAAGGGTGAATTCCATAGGATGAGATGTTAGATCTTATGGTTAGGGATCCTCATTAAGTACCCAGAAAGGAGCTTTTTCAGAATTTCATATTCGATATCTTTTTATTACTTCTAATAGTCTTCCTCGTACTTGGTGTTCCAATGAGCAGTGCATTACAACATTGCCTGCATTTTACCCGTGTGTTAATGGGGATGTGAGAAAAGAAAATGTGTCAGTGATTCTACAGATTGTACACTGGAACAGCCAAATAGTGAAAAATTTTTTTTTTCATTTTTGACACAAGGTAGGATGTATCCTGCTGTTTAAACCAGGAGAGAGGGTCCTCTTTTGGTACTAGTTTTGAGTACCATAGGCCTTCCTAGGGAACATTATCAGATTCTGTTGGAAATTTGGTCTTTTTATTGTGGAAGAATCAGGAGTCAACCAATTTTTGTCTCCCGTTTCATTTTCTTTTTTTCTTTCTTTTTTTTTTTTAAAGATTTTATTTATTTATTTGACAGACAGAGATCACAAGTAGGCAGAGAGGCAGGCAGAGAGAGAGAGAGAGAGAGAGAGAGAGAGAGGGAAGCAGGCTTCCTGCGGAGCAGGGAGCCCGATGCGGGGCTCGATCCCAGGACCCTGAGATCATTACCCGAGCCGAAGGCAGCAGCCCAAACCACTGAGCCACCCAGGCGCCCCTCCTGTTTCATTTTCCATGAACATTTCCATGATATTTGGTTTCACACCTCTACCATTATGAAGTCATCCCAGCATTGGCACCAGCTCACCCTTCTCTGCCAAGGGGATGTTTGGGCCAAGATGAAAGCCGTTTCTGGGTGACTGGTAAACTCTAGTACCAGAATTCTGTCAGTAGGGAATTACTGGAATCCTAAGTTCCAAACCAGCTCCTGACAGCAAACGAAATATATTTCAGATTTAGACATAGCAGAGAGAAATTTTGTGTTTACAGTGAAAACTGAAGAAAATGTGTCATCACTAAACCTAATGTTAACTCCTACCATTGATGCTGAAACCTAACCTGACTCTATAACCCAAACTGGAACCCTGAATCCTAAAACTGAAATCGAGCCCAAAGCCTGGACTCTGAATCTGAGTCCTGGATCCAAGCCCTGAGCCACAAACCCTAACCCTAAACTAGAACTCTGAGTCATGAACCCTGATCTGAAATCCCAGCATGAAGCCAACCCCCAAATTTGACCTTGAACTTTTTACCATAAGCCCTGAAACTTAGACCCTAAATCATAAACCTAAAGCTCTAAACACTAACTGTCCCCTTGCCCCTCACTCTAAATCCTCACCCCAATCTTAAACCCTCTCCCTGATCTAGAATTCTGACTGAAACCTGAACCTGAACCCAAATTCCAACCCTTCACCACACTTTGCTTATGCATTCGTCATTGATAGATATTTACAGTTTCTACCTTTTGATTTTTGTGAACATTTTTTAGGTTGAGGGCTAGAGTTAGGGTCTTGGATTGGGGTGAGGGCCAGGCTTGAGAGCAAGTTTAGGTCTGATTGTGGGTTTGCTTCAGGGCCAGTGTCATGTTCGGTGTCACTGTTTGAGGGACTGTTGTCATTCCATATTGTTTCCAAGTCACTGTTCCTTAGCAATTTTTGGAGAAGCTGGGGGTATATTGGGCTCCATGCAGCTTGAATTTCCGGAATGAAGTGGCTTCAGCTGGACCCTGGGAGGGAGCAGGTGCTTCCATTGAAGGGTGAGCTCCCCTAGTCCTGCACTGCCCTCCCTCGCCAGCAGAGGGCGCAAGACCCCAGCTCCTGCCCTGAGCCTGACCTGGGCAGCTGCACTAGGGACAGGAGCCCAGCCTCATCAGGGCCTGCTGGGAGACTTCTGGAGGCACTGGAGTCGCTCCCACCCTGACAGAGGCCACTCCCGCCCTGACAGGACTCGCTGTGGAGGATGTGGGGTCGCGTCCACACTTACAGCAGTGCAGCCTCCTCAGGACCAGCCTCTGGAAGAGAAGGTAAGGAGAAGCCACCTGAGCGGGGACAGGGAAGGCGGTGCGTGGTCTCAGGCTCCCATGGAAGAAAAGGGCAATCTGTGTACACAATGGGGCTTCCATGGTTATGTGTGCGGTGACGTGGCCTCCCGCAGTGCTATGTGCGGCTGCGGGTTCTCCCTTTTCTAAGCTTGATATGCGCCCCGGGTCCCACCACTGTGTTTGGGCACATGCGGATTTGGTTCCTGGGGTTCCTCAGACTACAGTCAGGGAGCGGCCTCAGTGCTCGTCGCCCCCCACCCTGCCTTGGCCGTGCGGGGTCCTTCCCATGTCCACACCCGCTTCAGGGTTGGTCCAGAGTCTGGAAGTTCAGGAGTGACAGCGTGGACTCTGTAGACAGCTTTGGGGAGAGGATGTATATTCCCGGTGTCGGTTCCTCCCTGAGCACAGAGTGTTTCCCCAACTCCGTGTGTCTCCCTCCATGTCTGTCATCAGTGTTTCACGGCTGTCAGAAGACAGGTCTGTCACCTCTTCGTTCAGGGAACTCCTGGGTATCTTGGTCTTTTGGATGCAGTCGTGAATGCGATTGTTCTCCGTAGTCTCTTTCTGATGGTTCCTTTGGAGCATGTAGAAATGCATGTGATTAGTGTATATTGATTTTGTTCCTTGCAGGTGTCTGGAATTTATGAGTTCTGTTTGCCTTGAACTCAAACTGCCAGTTATTTGACCAGCAGCATGGGTTTATTTGGGAAGAGCAGAGAACGGCAGTCTGGGCTGAGCAAGCTCTGGTTCCATCACAGGCAAGTGCAAGAAACAAAGGAGAAGAAAGTTATTTCATGGAGGAGGAGGAAGAAGTTGGGAGGGGTGCTTGGAAGGAAGGTCCACTGAAGAGAGGCGGGGGTTTGGGGTGATGGAGGATTCTCCCCGGCTGAGCTGCAGGGATGGTGATTTCTTGTAGATGAACCTCCAGCTTCCCCTGTGGGGCCTGGAAGGGATGAGTCTCTCCTGTGGGGGATTCTGATGTGGGGTCTGTGATGGGCATTGAGCGGCAAGTGCCCCCTTCCACCCTCCCCTTCTGGAGTGCCTAGTCTGCTTTACTGAGGCTTCCCTTCATGCTAACATGTGGCCTCCTCCAAGGGTGAGTGGCCTCTGCACGGTGGGTGACCTGGATCTGGGAGGGCTTGGCCTTCATCCCGAAGTCCGATGTCCTCTCTGCTTCTGTGACTTTGTGCTAACATGGATGTTTGGGAGAGTCATTTACTCTGCGGTGAGTTCAAAGTGCAGGCATCTTGTCACAGCTGCACACATGCACTTTATAATTGTACCTCTTATATTTAAGCCTTTAACTTATTTTGAGTTAATGTTTATATGTGATATTAAGTAAGGGTCCAGTTCCATTCTTCTGTGTGTGGATAGTCAGTTGTCTGGCACCCTTTGTTGAAAAGACAATTCTGTCCCCCCAGTGCAATGTTGACCACCCTTGTCAAAATTCAGAGGACCACAGGTGAAGGGGTTTATTTCTGGGCTCTCTATTAAATCCTACTGATCTGTATGCATACTTATTTTTTAAGATTTTATTTATTTATTTGACAGGCAGACATTGATCACAAATAGGCGAAGAGGCAGGCAGAGAGAGAGGAAGAAGCAGTCTCCCTGTTGAGCAGAGATTCCCAATTCAGGGCTCCATCCCGGGACCCTGGGATCATGACCCCACCAAAGGCAGAGGCTTTTAACTCACTGAGCCACCCAGGCGCCCCTGTATGCATACTTTAAAATTTTTTTAAATTTATTTAAAAATTTTCAAATTTAAATTTAATTTATTAGCATATATGTAGTATTCTTTTCAAGGGCTATGCATACCTTTAGGACAGGATCACAATGTTTTAGTTACTGTTGCTTTGTATTAAGATTCAAACATTGGAAGTATGACCTTTCGCCTTTGATTTTCTTTTTCAAGATTGTTTCGGCTGTCCTGTGGTCCCTGAAAATTCCATATGACTGTTAGGATTAGCTTGTGTGTTTCTTCCAAAAGGCCTTTGTGAAATGTCTTGGGAACACACTGAATCTCCACATTGCGTTGTGTACTGTTGCCATCTTATCAATAGTATGTCTTTCATCACCGTGGGGAGTCCTCAGACTGATGTAGGTTTCCGTTACTTTCTCTCAGCAAAGTTTCGTACTTTCCAGTGTACAAGACATGCACGTTGATTACCTCTATTCCTAAGCATTTTGTCAATGTTGGTGTTTCCTAAAATGGAATGGTTTCCTTAAATTCCATTTTGGATGATTCATTGCGTGTGTATACAAATGAGAGATTTTTGTGTATTGATATTTTGTCCTGGATCTTTGTAGAATTAGGGTATAAATTACAAAGGTTGGTGGGTCATGCACAGAGCATTAAAGTTCTGGACAGTCATTGCCTTGGGGTCCATCTCGTGGGTCTTGCTGGCATCTGGGAGTGGTTATGCTGGAGGGGTCATTTTGGTGCCCGTCGGGTCTTTGACTCTTTGACTTAAGAGATGAGCCTGAAGGAGGGAGGTCGTCGGTTAGGAAGGCCAGAGTGCAGGTGGGTAAAGGCCTCTTTAGCTCAGAGAGCGGGAAGCTTCAGGCCCCTGCAACACACCTTGCCCTGTTCATTGCTTCCAGGTTCCTGGTCGTGAGTTCTGGCCTTCTAATGAACTGGTGAGGTAGTCAGTAACACGTTTCCCTGAGTTCCATGAGCCGCTATTAGAGCAGACTGCGAGCAGACTCAGAACCCTAGTAGGATTTGTGGGGACCTCCGATCTGTAGCCCATAGCTCAGAAAAATGTGTGACCTCTCTGCCCAGCCACTGTCTGACCCCTAAGGTAACAGCATAGGGATCCAGTGACCCCACACAGCAAAGAACACAGACTTGACAAAGATTGCTCAGAAAAGTCACTGAGCCAACAGTAGCAACTACAGCGAGCAGCCAGAAGGAGGCCTCGTGTAAGGACGGTCTGATTTCAGAATGCTTCCATGAAAATATTCATCGTCACACCCTGAACTCATCAGTAGGGCCAAGTTCTGGGGTTCTGGTAGCTTCCAGGTAGCTTCAGGTAGCTTCCCAGGAGAGGGCAGTTTTAACCAAGGTCCGGAAGATGGGATGGGCTTCCTGACTCCCCGTCACCACCCCCTACCCAGGGCTGCAAGAGAGGACAGTTTCCTTCAGCCTCTCTTAAGGTCCCTGGTGGGGTCTGGAAATTGACACAGAGAGATGAACAGGAGAAAAGCAGGCAAAGCGTATTGATTTTTTTTGGTGGGAACCTCATATGAACATGGAGACCAGCAGAGGTGACTGGAGCAGGCGGCTCTTCTCCCTTTTAGACAAAGAAGCCATGGATGTGGGAAGAACTGAGAGAGACGGGTTGGGACTAGGGCTGGTAAATGATGAAGAGGTAACTAGGAAGATAAAGGTTCAGTTAAGCAGGTTTGTTCCTACAGCCTTTGGGGCCCGGAATTCTTCCTTGACTCTCGTGAGAAGCATGTCCTCCCTGCGGTCTGGGCAGAGCAAGTGCCACATGGGAGTTTTCTGACCTGCTTCAGGGAAGAAGGGCTGATGGCTGGGGATCCGAGGAACTTTTCTGCTTCTGCTCAATGCAAAATTCTTTCCGTTTCTGTGTTGCCAAGGTGCCATATTTGGGGTAGTGTGTCCTGACCCTCACCAGCCTGGCACTGCGCTCCTTTTCCTCCTCGTATCCAGGACATTGGATGTGCTACTTTGGAGATGTCCCAACCCTGGGGCCGTCCCTTGTCCAGGGAGCACCTGCCTGTAGGGTTGGGGGGGTGCCTATGACTTCCCACATGGGTGCCCTGTTGCTATGGGTGGCCACCCCTCCTTGGGAAGATAGTGTGAGAGTGTGCCGATCTTACTTCAAGAAACTGACTTCATTCCTGCAATGTCTACCCGGTGGTGGGATCATACAGGAGTTCTAATGTTAGTGTCTTGGGGAAGCTCCATTTCTTCCCACCATGGCTGTACTAACCAAAGTCAATTCTCGATGATTTTACCTAAAACCAGAGATTTTTCTAGAACCTCACCAGCAGAGAACATGAGAACATTTTCAAGACCTTGCTAATTATACTAACCACAGGAACAAACTGGTAACTCAGAAACTATTGAAATGAAGAACTGGTTCTCCTTCTCCCATGTCTGGCTAGTGCGCTGCGCTCTGGCTCGATCCCACCTCAGGCAGCTGGAAGGTTGACCTCCCAGGTCAGCTGCCACTAAGATGGCTACTGTTTCCAGAAATTCTTCGGGGTGTGGTCGGTGTTGCCCACCTGTGCACGGATCATGTTGGCGACCTCTGACAGTGGAGCCACAGGTCCTCCAGGCATGGTCCCTCCCTGGCCCCCAGTGGAGCCGTCACACTGAGGGTTTAATGGGACAGGAGCTGCCCCCAGGGAAAACCACCCGAGATTCCCACTGTCCCTACCTGACCTCCAGATGCTAGTCAGTTACTCCTGAGCTTCTGGTGTCTTCCTGGGACCCTGACCTGGCTGTTTTCAGACAGCTCGTCCAGTGGTACCCTCACTTTCTGGGATGGGGATTTGCTGGAGTCTGCAGTGTGTCAGGCTGCCTCACCTGGATCGCTTCTTAAAGGTACATCGTCTGGGCCATCTGAGGACCCAAGACTGTGGGTCTGTGGCCTGGAGGGTTTCTGAGCAGAGCTGGTCGGATGGGAGGGCTGTAAGGCCCAAGTCAGGTTTCCAGAATGCTGTTTGTGGTCCCTGGCATCCTAGCAGTTTTGAATCAAGCCCTGAGATCTTTAAAATGTCAGCAGTATCACAGCGTGGGCCAGAAAATCAGGTCTCCGAGCGCCTAACCCCACCTAAACTATTGCCACTTTTTGCACTTGAGCTGAGGACAGAGGATTTGGAGTCGGGGTTTGAGGGGAGATTGTGGGCCAGATTCTGTGTTTGGGGACACAGGCCATCCAGAAAGCTTGTGCTGAGCCTGAGGAGGGGGCCTGTGTGGAGACCCCAGCTGCAGACACTGCTGTCTGCCGATGCCCCCTCAACCTGCCCCAGGGCACCTGCTGCTGGGGGAGCACCTGGCCCTCTCTCCCGCGTCAGCGGTGCCTCCCCGCGTCAGCGGTGCCTCCTCGCCTAACAGTCACCGCCAGCCCGCAGCCTGAGAAGGTGGATACCACAATGAGTCCAGCCCTGGGGACAGATCCCCTGTGTGTGGGACATGGTCTCCCAGCAGGGCTGAGTGCCAGGCCCCCCGGTGCTTGCTCTCCTCCTGGGGGCTCACCGTGGCACATCCCCAGTCAGGCTCCCTGGGCCCAACTCCTCCCCTGCTCAGAGACCACCCCTGGCCCAGGCTCCACACGCTGGGACGGCATCAGGTCATCTACACCTTCTGGACTCGTGCTCCCATGGCCGTGACATTGGCACAGGCTGGCCTCACAGACTCGTCAGAGAGGACCCAGTGCAGGAAGATGCAGGCCACTGCAAGGGAGATGCCAAGTGACCCCGGAGGGAGCACACAGGCCTGCACAAAGCATGGGGCTCTTGGAGCCCAGTGTGCGATGTGGGCACCCAGCCAAGGGGCACAGGAAATCCTGGCAAGGGTGTCCCGGTGCGGGGAGATCGACCACCAGAAGGTCACAGGAGAGGCAGGAGACAAGGAACATGACAGGACAGAGCTTCCCAAGGAGGTCGGTGGAAGGATCAGAGGCTCGCAGAGACCCTGGGAACACTCGGAGGCGCTGGAGATGTTGGTTGAAACACTGTCATTTGGTCAGAAACATTGTGTCACAAACCCACAGTCATCGCTGGATGATTTACTCTTTGTTGCTTGTAGGAATCAGGGAGTATAGAGCCATTAGCACTCATGGTGCATGAAGTCTAGGATGTATTTACTTTTCATCAATCTTGGGGACTAGCTTTTCCTAGAGGAAGTGCTAAGCATGGGTCTCTCCCTTGTTTTCTTTGTGCAAAGGGCCTCGTTTCAGGAGCAGATTCCTGGTGCTCATCACCACGGCTAGCCCTGAGGCCTGCCCCATCACCTCCCCCAGTGGACATGACCACGTGGGCTGGGGTGCTCCCTGATGAAGCCCCAGTGCTCCTGTGGCCCCCAGATCCTCTGCTGGATGCAGGAGGGCATGAGAGAGGGAGGGGGAGAAGGGAGGGAAAGGAGATGGAACGGGACAACAGGGAGGGGGAGAGGAGGAAGGCAGGGGAGGGGGAGGCCGAGATGGGAGGGGGGCAGCGAGGGGGAGGGCGGAAGTGGAGAGGAGGAGGACGGTAGGGTGGGGAGGACGAGGCTTGAGAGGGAGAGAGGAGCACAAGGGAGGAGTGTCAGAGGGAGGGAGGGAGCATGAGAGGGAGGGGGGCAGGGTGGGTGATGCAGTGGGGAAGGGGGTGGAGGGGAAGGAGCAGGGGGTGGGGGGATGATGAATGGGAGGGTGAGTAAGTGGGGGAAGGAGGGAAACCCCGAAGCCAGGTGCACACATCAGGAACCATTATTTAGGGTGAGGTCGGAGGGCATCACAGTCCGGGCCCGGGATGGTGGCACTGGGCACGTCCATCCGTCCTCTCGGTGCTGTGCTTCCTTCTCCTTGGCCCTTTGTCACCCTGGATCCGCTCCACTTCCTCAACAACTCCGATGTTCCCAGGAGCAGGGTGGCAGGAGGGGGTCCCAGGAGGTGCTTTCTAGATCTCGTGCCCCCGATGACTCTGGGACAGTAGCTACAGGACATTCTGCCATAAGGACTGGGACTGAGGATCCCACCATGTCCTAGGGCGTTAGCGCTGTTCCATTCCCGGTCTTTCCCCCACCATTGCGCTGAACACTCCCGATGGTACATCCGTGAAAGACCGCGCCAGAGTGGCCGGGAGTGAGTGCCAGGCCAGGCATGGCTAGGTGTGGCTGCACCTGCTGCCCAGAATAGGTGCTGCTCACTGTTCCCAGTCACCCTTCTCTCCAGGGGACCTGCATTGACCTCCGGATCTTCACCATCTCCCCAGGGCTGCCGGTCCCCAGATCGGACACCTGCCATTCTGAGGGTGACTGGCGCTGCCTCCATAGGGTTTCCTTTGCCCATGTCCTTCCCCGGGAGCTCCCGAATCTCCAACACATGCCCCCACGTGCCTGTTCTCCCCCCTGGACTTGCAGCATTTGGTCTCTGTCCCTGCGGACCCCATGACTTGGAGCCTGGTTTCGACCAGAGTCAGGTGAAAGTATTATTTGGTCTTGAGTTGTGAGCTATGTGTTTGATCTCTGTGGTGTGTCTTCCAACTTTCTGTGTTTCCTGGTTTCCGTATGAGCTACAGAGGAGCCAGCCGTGTCCTGTCTGGGGTCAGGCTGTGGTGTCCCAGCAGGAACAAGGGTCTCACCCCAAGATTGTGCCCATAATTCCTAAAGGGGCCTCTGTGATTACATCTCATCTGTAATCCATCAGGCATGTCAATATCGAATAAAGGAAAATCTATGTTAAATTAGCACAGAAAAAAATAAATCCCCTTTCAAAATCGGTGGGCAGACACAAAGGCACCTGTTGTGTGATTCCACGTATAGAAACATGCAGAACAGGGAATGGAAGAGAGAAAGCAGCTCAGGGGTGCAAGCATCTGGGCTGGAAGAGAAATGGCCAGGTAGGGCTTTGGGTTCAGGGTCTCCTTTGGGGAAGGAGATATCCTGCAGCAATGTTCTGTCGTGTGGTGGGTAAACGCTGGGAATGTACTTAAACTCATGATGCATTGAACTGGAAACAAGTAATTTTATTTAAAACGAATGATAAATAGTATACAGAACACGTAAAGACAAAATCAAAATCAGTATGTAGCAGAAAGGAAAAATGTGCACGTCGGGCACAAAACGTTCCTGCAGGTTGCCAGGGTTGGGGGATAGAACAAAGGGTAACTGTTCTAGGAGGAAGGCTGTGGGCACCAGAAGGGGCTGTGGGCGCTCCTCAGGAGGAGGAGTAGGGGGAGGAGCAGGGGCGGATTCCAGAGCAGAGGCACAGATGTTGTCAGGGGCAGGATCCATAGCAAAGGCAGGCCCCGGGACAGATGCAGACCCCAGCTCTTCCCGGACAGAGTCAGCCTCGCTGTGGGCAGGTGCCCAGTCACCTGCTGGCTCCGGGTCTCCTCCTGAAGTCCCTGCAGGCACCATCCCCGCCTCTGGAGCTGTGGATGCAGGTGGGGCCGGCTCTGGCTCCTCCGATGGAGCAGCTATGACAGGAGGAAAGCGCACCGGCATGCCTGTCGCTCCATGTGCTTTTGCAGAGACAGATCTCAGCCCAGGGCCTCCCGGAGAAGCCGCAGCCACGGAGGAACCCTCACCGGGACATCTCCCTGACTGCGGTCCGCCCGCTGCGAGCTCTGAGCCCAGTCCTGGCTCCTGGCCCCACACAAGCCTCTGGGGTCTCCTGCCCTTGGGGCCCGGCACCGACCCACCCGCAGACACCCACGTGCCCCAGCCCCGGCCTTCTCACCCTCAGGCTCGGCCTGCATGGGCTCTGGCTCCTGGACCACGCGGTGGTGTAGGCACGCAGGCAGTGTCAGCGGCCTTCCCCCGGAGTCCCCAGTCCCTGCTTCTGCAGAGCCCGGTACGGTCACTCTCCTGGTCAGGGAGATGGAGCGGGTGTCCGCCAGCCTCCTTCCTATTTCATCGTCACTAGTGCTCTGCACAGACAGACACCGGGAGCCAGCCCCGACCGTTAGAGCCCTGCCCAGCCGTCCTCACTGTCTTCCTGCCCACCCCCCTGCCGCTCCCAGATCAGACCCAGACAGTGTGTGCACAGCGCCACACCTGGGACAGGGACCCATACCTGCAGGACACGGGATGCACCCTGGGGGGAAGCTACTGTCCCTACTCTCACAGGAGGCAGCCTCCCACGCCCACAACCCACCCAGCCAGCCTCGACCTGGGTGTGAACATGAACTGCCCACCGGGCATCTGACCCCTTGTCAGCCTGTTCTTGAATGGGGTGGGCGCACCTCACTAGAGCCTTTACACACACACTCAAGCATGGGGAGGGGACCTAGGGCTGTACAGGTTGAATCAGAGCATGTGGGGCTGGGGGCTGGCTCTGGGCCTCATGGTGTTACCTTTCTCTTCTTTTGGCCAAATGGCCAGAGCCATCGGGGAGCCTTAAGACAACATCCCCAGTGAGGGAAAGCATGTGCAGGGCATGATTTCTTCAGCCTGCAGCCTCCAGATGTAGGAACACAACAGAACATGTTGCTTATTCAAAGATCCGCAACAAAATGAGCTGGGCAGGGGGCTGTCTCTGTGTGTGGGTGCCTGGTTACCTGGGTCCCCAATTGTGTTGGGCTCTATTGTGAGGAAAGTGAGGTCACCACTGCCTGGGGTCTGCTTACCAACCACTTCCTCCCACACAAGAGCCCCGCCCGGTGGGTCCCCCTCCCCCACGTGCTCAATGCTCACCCTCTGCTCCATGCCCAGTCCATACAGTGACAGCCACACAGCCCACCCACAGCCCCTGCGAGGCCAGGGGGCAGCCAGTGTCCCCACTGTGAGGATACAGGGCTGGGTTCGGACTGGGTTCCTGCTCATGCCCAGGGCTATGAGCCTGGACAGACCCTGTGCTTCTCAGGGCCTCCCTGGCTCCCGGCCGGCCCAGTGGGGGCTTCTGGTTTCTACTCCTAGGGACGCATTCAGGGGTAGGACCTCCAAATATGTTCTGTACCTGCTCTCACAGGAGGCTGGTACGCACCCGTGGGAATGCAGGGATGAGCGGGGGCTGGGCGGGGCATAGAATACAGCTCAGAGGGGCCTGGATCTGCTCTGGGATTCAGGCAAAGCCACCCTCCTCCTGCCTGTCTCCCAGCCCTGTGGGAAGGTTGCAGTGAATGATTCCGACCTTGTTCTCTCGTAGCACATGGCCAAATGTTTTCCAGTTTACCAGACTGTAGGGCATTAGGACAGAAGAGGGTTGGTCCCTGAACTCCTTAGCTCGTTAAAAACCGTCCTCTAATTTATGAGCGATCTTCTAAATCAAGTGTATCTTAACTAGATATTAGAGTTAGGCTCAAGGTCCCATTGCATACATCAACTATGGACAGCTTTTCGGATGTCAGTCTTAACTACATTTCTCTGTAGGCCTCGCTTGCCAAAAGATGTTTGTCTGTGGTTGAATTCCATGTAGGTATTGCTTCGCTAAGTATGCCCTTATTGTCTCGCGGGTATATCTGTGGGTTATATACCACACAGATGGTCATCTTGTTCAGGCCAAGACCATGAGCACATTGAGGGTTCTCCTGAGTTAGCAGAGGTTCTAGCATGTGTGGGCCTCAGGACAATTCCAGTTCAGCCCTCAGCAATGTTATGGAGCCCCTGGCTTCCTGGGTCCTCGTTGGCTCTGGCACAGGCTTGGCCTAGGCCACTTCTGTAGTTGTGATGGAAAACCCCTGGTCTGGGTGGTCCACCCCATGCCTGGCTCTGCAGGCTGACACCCGAGGTCCTCCCACCTCATTGGCTTGGACCAGGTCACATGCCCATGGATGAGCCAATCCCTGGAGCCAGGGAGTGGAGCAGTGGAGGCTGGCACATGTTGTTAGGACCTCTGTTGTAATGATTTTTCTAATGGCTGGGGTGGTAAGATCTTCTAGGATGCATCTGTTAATAAAATGATTATTAATTTCTGATAATACATGGGTCCAAGATGCTGGCTTAGCACCTCGCACCTCAGTCCCAGCACCTCAGTACTGCTGTACTACACTGTAGAGGCGATGGCTGAGAATGAGCAAAGTGGTTGGAAACTGGTCTGGAGTGCACAAGGGAAGGGGGTGTGTGTGTAGGGGATTGGGGATAATAGCTCTGGCCAAGCTGTATCTCCAACTTACCTAGGTTCAAGAAGGTGCAGGGAATCCGTGGTGTTTCACCTTCCATCATTTTGCAGATGAAGAATATGGCTTTTCCGTGGACTATGGCAAGACTTCTTCCACGTATCTCTAGTTGATACAGAAGTCGGGGAGAGCAGAACCCTCTATCTGGTAGGATAGGCGTGAGAGGCTGTGTGCTCTCTAGAAGGGGTCTGGCTTTCGAGGGCTCACTGTGAGCCTGCATGCAGGACTAATGAGGGCATTTCATGGTTTAGTTCTAAGGATGGAGTATTGGAAGAATGTGGTGTCCCATGTAATACTGGGAAGAGGACAGGTCTGCAGTTCACTGTAGAGTTACTTCATGGGAGTGGTGGTGATCTGCAGTATCTGCCTCATGAGATGTCTGTCCTTTATTGAGTTCTGGGTGTGCTTTCTGGAACTGTGTTCTAATGGCTGGGATTTCCAAGGAGTGGGATTTTTTGGCATCACTGTAAGAGTTGGTCCACCAGGAGTGGGCAAGTCCCTTTCTGCTGCTGAGAATTGTGTCTCTAGCGGTTGGAGTGTGTATTACAAACCTAGAGGTCAATGGTGAGGTGGTTACAGTGGTGAGCAGGCTATTGTTATTGATGATTTTTAAGGGTGAATTCCATAGGATGAGATGTTAGATCTTATGGTTAGGGATCCTCATTAAGTACCCAGAAAGGAGCTTTTTCAGAATTTCATATTCGATATCTTTTTATTACTTCTAATAGTCTTCCTCGTACTTGGTGTTCCAATGAGCAGTGCATTACAACATTGCCTGCATTTTACCCGTGTGTTAATGGGGATGTGAGAAAAGAAAATGTGTCAGTGATTCTACAGATTGTACACTGGAACAGCCAAATAGTGAAAAATTTTTTTTTTCATTTTTGACACAAGGTAGGATGTATCCTGCTGTTTAAACCAGGAGAGAGGGTCCTCTTTTGGTACTAGTTTTGAGTACCATAGGCCTTCCTAGGGAACATTATCAGATTCTGTTGGAAATTTGGTCTTTTTATTGTGGAAGAATCAGGAGTCAACCAATTTTTGTCTCCCGTTTCATTTTCTTTTTTTCTTTCTTTTTTTTTTTTAAAGATTTTATTTATTTATTTGACAGACAGAGATCACAAGTAGGCAGAGAGGCAGGCAGAGAGAGAGAGAGAGAGAGAGAGAGAGAGAGGGAAGCAGGCTTCCTGCGGAGCAGGGAGCCCGATGCGGGGCTCGATCCCAGGACCCTGAGATCATTACCCGAGCCGAAGGCAGCAGCCCAAACCACTGAGCCACCCAGGCGCCCCTCCTGTTTCATTTTCCATGAACATTTCCATGATATTTGGTTTCACACCTCTACCATTATGAAGTCATCCCAGCATTGGCACCAGCTCACCCTTCTCTGCCAAGGGGATGTTTGGGCCAAGATGAAAGCCGTTTCTGGGTGACTGGTAAACTCTAGTACCAGAATTCTGTCAGTAGGGAATTACTGGAATCCTAAGTTCCAAACCAGCTCCTGACAGCAAACGAAATATATTTCAGATTTAGACATAGCAGAGAGAAATTTTGTGTTTACAGTGAAAACTGAAGAAAATGTGTCATCACTAAACCTAATGTTAACTCCTACCATTGATGCTGAAACCTAACCTGACTCTATAACCCAAACTGGAACCCTGAATCCTAAAACTGAAATCGAGCCCAAAGCCTGGACTCTGAATCTGAGTCCTGGATCCAAGCCCTGAGCCACAAACCCTAACCCTAAACTAGAACTCTGAGTCATGAACCCTGATCTGAAATCCCAGCATGAAGCCAACCCCCAAATTTGACCTTGAACTTTTTACCATAAGCCCTGAAACTTAGACCCTAAATCATAAACCTAAAGCTCTAAACACTAACTGTCCCCTTGCCCCTCACTCTAAATCCTCACCCCAATCTTAAACCCTCTCCCTGATCTAGAATTCTGACTGAAACCTGAACCTGAACCCAAATTCCAACCCTTCACCACACTTTGCTTATGCATTCGTCATTGATAGATATTTACAGTTTCTACCTTTTGATTTTTGTGAACATTTTTTAGGTTGAGGGCTAGAGTTAGGGTCTTGGATTGGGGTGAGGGCCAGGCTTGAGAGCAAGTTTAGGTCTGATTGTGGGTTTGCTTCAGGGCCAGTGTCATGTTCGGTGTCACTGTTTGAGGGACTGTTGTCATTCCATATTGTTTCCAAGTCACTGTTCCTTAGCAATTTTTGGAGAAGCTGGGGGTATATTGGGCTCCATGCAGCTTGAATTTCCGGAATGAAGTGGCTTCAGCTGGACCCTGGGAGGGAGCAGGTGCTTCCATTGAAGGGTGAGCTCCCCTAGTCCTGCACTGCCCTCCCTCGCCAGCAGAGGGCGCAAGACCCCAGCTCCTGCCCTGAGCCTGACCTGGGCAGCTGCACTAGGGACAGGAGCCCAGCCTCATCAGGGCCTGCTGGGAGACTTCTGGAGGCACTGGAGTCGCTCCCACCCTGACAGAGGCCACTCCCGCCCTGACAGGACTCGCTGTGGAGGATGTGGGGTCGCGTCCACACTTACAGCAGTGCAGCCTCCTCAGGACCAGCCTCTGGAAGAGAAGGTAAGGAGAAGCCACCTGAGCGGGGACAGGGAAGGCGGTGCGTGGTCTCAGGCTCCCATGGAAGAAAAGGGCAATCTGTGTACACAATGGGGCTTCCATGGTTATGTGTGCGGTGACGTGGCCTCCCGCAGTGCTATGTGCGGCTGCGGGTTCTCCCTTTTCTAAGCTTGATATGCGCCCCGGGTCCCACCACTGTGTTTGGGCACATGCGGATTTGGTTCCTGGGGTTCCTCAGACTACAGTCAGGGAGCGGCCTCAGTGCTCGTCGCCCCCCACCCTGCCTTGGCCGTGCGGGGTCCTTCCCATGTCCACACCCGCTTCAGGGTTGGTCCAGAGTCTGGAAGTTCAGGAGTGACAGCGTGGACTCTGTAGACAGCTTTGGGGAGAGGATGTATATTCCCGGTGTCGGTTCCTCCCTGAGCACAGAGTGTTTCCCCAACTCCGTGTGTCTCCCTCCATGTCTGTCATCAGTGTTTCACGGCTGTCAGAAGACAGGTCTGTCACCTCTTCGTTCAGGGAACTCCTGGGTATCTTGGTCTTTTGGATGCAGTCGTGAATGCGATTGTTCTCCGTAGTCTCTTTCTGATGGTTCCTTTGGAGCATGTAGAAATGCATGTGATTAGTGTATATTGATTTTGTTCCTTGCAGGTGTCTGGAATTTATGAGTTCTGTTTGCCTTGAACTCAAACTGCCAGTTATTTGACCAGCAGCATGGGTTTATTTGGGAAGAGCAGAGAACGGCAGTCTGGGCTGAGCAAGCTCTGGTTCCATCACAGGCAAGTGCAAGAAACAAAGGAGAAGAAAGTTATTTCATGGAGGAGGAGGAAGAAGTTGGGAGGGGTGCTTGGAAGGAAGGTCCACTGAAGAGAGGCGGGGGTTTGGGGTGATGGAGGATTCTCCCCGGCTGAGCTGCAGGGATGGTGATTTCTTGTAGATGAACCTCCAGCTTCCCCTGTGGGGCCTGGAAGGGATGAGTCTCTCCTGTGGGGGATTCTGATGTGGGGTCTGTGATGGGCATTGAGCGGCAAGTGCCCCCTTCCACCCTCCCCTTCTGGAGTGCCTAGTCTGCTTTACTGAGGCTTCCCTTCATGCTAACATGTGGCCTCCTCCAAGGGTGAGTGGCCTCTGCACGGTGGGTGACCTGGATCTGGGAGGGCTTGGCCTTCATCCCGAAGTCCGATGTCCTCTCTGCTTCTGTGACTTTGTGCTAACATGGATGTTTGGGAGAGTCATTTACTCTGCGGTGAGTTCAAAGTGCAGGCATCTTGTCACAGCTGCACACATGCACTTTATAATTGTACCTCTTATATTTAAGCCTTTAACTTATTTTGAGTTAATGTTTATATGTGATATTAAGTAAGGGTCCAGTTCCATTCTTCTGTGTGTGGATAGTCAGTTGTCTGGCACCCTTTGTTGAAAAGACAATTCTGTCCCCCCAGTGCAATGTTGACCACCCTTGTCAAAATTCAGAGGACCACAGGTGAAGGGGTTTATTTCTGGGCTCTCTATTAAATCCTACTGATCTGTATGCATACTTATTTTTTAAGATTTTATTTATTTATTTGACAGGCAGACATTGATCACAAATAGGCGAAGAGGCAGGCAGAGAGAGAGGAAGAAGCAGTCTCCCTGTTGAGCAGAGATTCCCAATTCAGGGCTCCATCCCGGGACCCTGGGATCATGACCCCACCAAAGGCAGAGGCTTTTAACTCACTGAGCCACCCAGGCGCCCCTGTATGCATACTTTAAAATTTTTTTAAATTTATTTAAAAATTTTCAAATTTAAATTTAATTTATTAGCATATATGTAGTATTCTTTTCAAGGGCTATGCATACCTTTAGGACAGGATCACAATGTTTTAGTTACTGTTGCTTTGTATTAAGATTCAAACATTGGAAGTATGACCTTTCGCCTTTGATTTTCTTTTTCAAGATTGTTTCGGCTGTCCTGTGGTCCCTGAAAATTCCATATGACTGTTAGGATTAGCTTGTGTGTTTCTTCCAAAAGGCCTTTGTGAAATGTCTTGGGAACACACTGAATCTCCACATTGCGTTGTGTACTGTTGCCATCTTATCAATAGTATGTCTTTCATCACCGTGGGGAGTCCTCAGACTGATGTAGGTTTCCGTTACTTTCTCTCAGCAAAGTTTCGTACTTTCCAGTGTACAAGACATGCACGTTGATTACCTCTATTCCTAAGCATTTTGTCAATGTTGGTGTTTCCTAAAATGGAATGGTTTCCTTAAATTCCATTTTGGATGATTCATTGCGTGTGTATACAAATGAGAGATTTTTGTGTATTGATATTTTGTCCTGGATCTTTGTAGAATTAGGGTATAAATTACAAAGGTTGGTGGGTCATGCACAGAGCATTAAAGTTCTGGACAGTCATTGCCTTGGGGTCCATCTCGTGGGTCTTGCTGGCATCTGGGAGTGGTTATGCTGGAGGGGTCATTTTGGTGCCCGTCGGGTCTTTGACTCTTTGACTTAAGAGATGAGCCTGAAGGAGGGAGGTCGTCGGTTAGGAAGGCCAGAGTGCAGGTGGGTAAAGGCCTCTTTAGCTCAGAGAGCGGGAAGCTTCAGGCCCCTGCAACACACCTTGCCCTGTTCATTGCTTCCAGGTTCCTGGTCGTGAGTTCTGGCCTTCTAATGAACTGGTGAGGTAGTCAGTAACACGTTTCCCTGAGTTCCATGAGCCGCTATTAGAGCAGACTGCGAGCAGACTCCTCAGAACCCTAGTAGGATTCCGCCCTCTACCCCTAAGGTAACAGCATAGGGATCCAGTGACCCCACACAGCAAGCAACTACAGCGAGCAGCCAGAAGGAGGCCTCGTGTAAGGACGGTCTGATTTCAGAATGCTTCCATGAAAATATTCATCGTCACACCCTGAACTCATCAGTAGGGCCAAGTTCTGGGGTTCTGGTAGCTTCCAGGTAGCTTCAGGTAGCTTCCCAGGAGAGGGCAGTTTTAACCAAGGTCCGGAAGATGGGATGGGCTTCCTGACTCGACAGTTTCCTTCAGCCTCTCTTAAGGTCCCTGGTGGGGTCTGGAAATTGACACAGAGAGATGAACAGGAGAAAAGCAGGCAAAGCGTATTGATTTTTTTTGGTGGGAACCTCATATGAACATGGAGACCAGCAGAGGTGACTGGAGCAGGCGGCTCTTCTCCCTTTTAGACAAAGAAGCCATGGATGTGGGAAGAACTGAGAGAGACGGGTTGGGACTAGGCAGGTTTGTTCCTACAGCCTTTGGGGCCCGGAATTCTTCCTTGACTCTCGTGAGAAGCATGTCCTCCCTGCGGTCTGGGCAGAGCAAGTGCCACATGGAGTTTTCTGACCTGCTTCAGGGAAGAAGGGCTGATGGCTGGGGATCCGAGGAACTTTTCTGCTTCTGCTCAATGCAAAATTCTTTCCGTTTCTGTGTTGCCAAGGTGCCATATTTGGGGTAGTGTGTCCTGACCCTCACCAGCCTGGCACTGCGCTCCTTTTCCTCCTCGTATCCAGGACATTGGATGTGCTACTTTGGAGATGTCCCAACCCTGGGGCCGTCCCTTGTCCAGGGAGCACCTGCCTGTAGGGTTGGGGGGGTGCCTATGACTTCCCACATGGGTGCCCTGTTGCTATGGGTGGCCACCCCTCCTTGGGAAGATAGTGTGAGAGTGTGCCGATCTTACTTCAAGAAACTGACTTCATTCCTGCAATGTCTACCCGGTGGTGGGATCATACAGGAGTTCTAATGTTAGTGTCTTGGGGAAGCTCCATTTCTTCCCACCATGGCTGTACTAACCAAAGTCAATTCTCGATGATTTTACCTAAAACCAGAGATTTTTCTAGAACCTCACCAGCAGAGAACATGAGAACATTTTCAAGACCTTGCTAATTATACTAACCACAGGAACAAACTGGTAACTCAGAAACTATTGAAATGAAGAACTGGTTCTCCTTCTCCCATGTCTGGCTAGTGCGCTGCGCTCTGGCTCGATCCCACCTCAGGCAGCTGGAAGGTTGACCTCCCAGGTCAGCTGCCACTAAGATGGCTACTGTTTCCAGAAATTCTTCGGGGTGTGGTCGGTGTTGCCCACCTGTGCACGGATCATGTTGGCGACCTCTGACAGTGGAGCCACAGGTCCTCCAGGCATGGTCCCTCCCTGGCCCCCAGTGGAGCCGTCACACTGAGGGTTTAATGGACAGGAGCTGCCCCCAGGGAAAACCACCCGAGATTCCCACTGTCCCTACCTGACCTCCAGATGCTAGTCAGTTACTCCTGAGCTTCTGGTGTCTTCCTGGGACCCTGACCTGGCTGTTTTCAGACAGCTCGTCCAGTGGTACCCTCACTTTCTGGGATGGGGATTTGCTGGAGTCTGCAGTGTGTCAGGCTGCCTCACCTGGATCGCTTCTTAAAGGTACATCGTCTGGGCCATCTGAGGACCCAAGACTGTGGGTCTGTGGCCTGGAGGGTTTCTGAGCAGAGCTGGTCGGATGGGAGGGCTGTAAGGCCCAAGTCAGGTTTCCAGAATGCTGTTTGTGGTCCCTGGCATCCTAGCAGTTTTGAATCAAGCCCTGAGATCTTTAAAATGTCAGCAGTATCACAGCGTGGGCCAGAAAATCAGGTCTCCGAGCGCCTAACCCCACCTAAACTATTGCCACTTTTTGCACTTGAGCTGAGGACAGAGGATTTGGAGTCGGGGTTTGAGGGGGAGATTGTGGCCAGATTCTGTGTTTGGGGACACAGGCCATCCAGAAAGCTTGTGCTGAGCCTGAGGAGGGGGCCTGTGTGGAGACCCCAGCTGCAGACACTGCTGTCTGCCGATGCCCCCTCAACCTGCCCCAGGGCACCTGCTGCTGGGGGAGCACCTGGCCCTCTCTCCCGCGTCAGCGGTGCCTCCCCGCGTCAGCGGTGCCTCCTCGCCTAACAGTCACCGCCAGCCCGCAGCCTGAGAAGGTGGATACCACAATGAGTCCAGCCCTGGGGACAGATCCCCTGTGTGTGGGACATGGTCTCCCAGCAGGGCTGAGTGCCAGGCCCCCCGGTGCTTGCTCTCCTCCTGGGGGCTCACCGTGGCACATCCCCAGTCAGGCTCCCTGGGCCCAACTCCTCCCTGCTCAGAGACCACCCCTGGCCCAGGCTCCACACGCTGGGACGGCATCAGGTCATCTACACCTTCTGGACTCGTGCTCCCATGGCCGTGACATTGGCACAGGCTGGCCTCACAGACTCGTCAGAGAGGACCCAGTGCAGGAAGATGCAGGCCACTGCAAGGGAGATGCCAAGTGACCCCGGAGGGAGCACACAGGCCTGCACAAAGCATGGGGCTCTTGGAGCCCAGTGTGCGATGTGGGCACCCAGCCAAGGGGCACAGGAAATCTGGCAAGGGTGTCCCGGTGCGGGGAGATCGACCACCAGAAGGTCACAGGAGAGGCAGGAGACAAGGAACATGACAGGACAGAGCTTCCCAAGGAGGTCGGTGGAAGGATCAGAGGCTCGCAGAGACCCTGGGAACACTCGGAGGCGCTGGAGATGTTGGTTGAAACACTGTCATTTGGTCAGAAACATTGTGTCACAAACCCACAGTCATCGCTGGATGATTTACTCTTTGTTGCTTGTAGGAATCAGGGAGTATAGAGCCATTAGCACTCATGGTGCATGAAGTCTAGGATGTATTTACTTTTCATCAATCTTGGGGACTAGATTTTCCTAGAGGAAGTGCTAAGCATGGGTCTCTCCCTTGTTTTCTTTGTGCAAAGGGCCTCGTTTCAGGAGCAGATTCCTGGTGCTCATCACCACGGCTAGCCCTGAGGCCTGCCCCATCACCTCCCCCAGTGGACATGACCACGTGGGCTGGGGTGCTCCCTGATGAAGCCCCAGTGCTCCTGTGGCCCCCAGATCCTCTGCTGGATGCAGGAGGGCATGAGAGAGGGAGGGGGAGAAGGGAGGGAAAGGAGATGGAACGGGACAACAGGGAGGGGGAGAGGAGGAAGGCAGGGGAGGGGGAGGCCGAGATGGGAGGGGGGCAGCGAGGGGGAGGGCGGAAGTGGAGAGGAGGAGGACGGTAGGGTGGGGAGGACGAGGCTTGAGAGGGAGAGAGGAGCACAAGGGAGGAGTGTCAGAGGGAGGGAGGGAGCATGAGAGGGAGGGGGGCAGGGTGGGTGATGCAGTGGGGAAGGGGGTGGAGGGGAAGGAGCAGGGGGTGGGGGGATGATGAATGGGAGGGTGAGTAAGTGGGGGAAGGAGGGAAACCCCGAAGCCAGGTGCACACATCAGGAACCATTATTTAGGGTGAGGTCGGAGGGCATCACAGTCCGGGCCCGGGATGGTGGCACTGGGCACGTCCATCTGTCCTCTCGGTGCTGTGCTTCCTTCTCCTTGGCCCTTTGTCACCCTGGATCCGCTCCACTTCCTCAACAACTCCGATGTTCCCAGGAGCAGGGTGGCAGGAGGGGTCCCAGGAGGTGCTTTCTAGATCTCGTGCCCCCGATGACTCTGGGACAGTAGCTACAGGACATTCTGCCATAAGGACTGGACTGAGGATCCCACCATGTCCTAGGGCGTTAGCGCTGTTCCATTCCCGGTCTTTCCCCCACAT